>NC_142086.1:22194975-22345928 GCF_054644295.1 Miniopterus natalensis | reverse complement strand
ATGAATTAAACATAAAACCAAGAGAAAGAGAAACAAAGATTCTCCTCTTAAAACTGTTGAACAAAACTATCTGCTGAACCAGATCGTTTACCTTCCGCCAAAACCCCGGGAGATGGCAAAGGTGGTCTATTCCATAAGTTCTGAAATTCTCTTAAAGACACACATATTAAACATGTTCGGTTTAAAAAGAAAACTATCCTCTATAATTTTATTCCTGCTGCTTTTCCTCAGAGAGTGATGATTAAAATAAATTCTTTAACCTTTTAAATTACAGGAAAATGGGCAGCTTAATTACACATCACGGGGTAAAGCACAGTGGGAAAGCAGCTGCGGTGGTTGGAATGCAGGTAAAAAAAAAAAGGCAATAAGACATTACAGAAAAACAATATTCATCAAACCAAATAAACAAGCTATTAGACAAGTAGAGCAAGAAAATGTCCATCTATACTTGTTTCATTTGATATTCTAATTGATTAACAAACTTAGGGAAAGACTCAGAATATCTTAAAGCCTGTCAACTAAGTTCGAACTGGAATAATGCTTCTCTTCACTACACTGCAAACCTTCTGACCACAGAGGTATTGTCATGGTGCCGGTTCTGTCCTTACTTATCTCCTGGGGCAGCCCTTTTGGTGGCACCTCTGTTGCCACCGGAGAGAATTCAGTTATATGGCACCACGTCCCCTGTGAACCCAGAAAGGAGGCAGGCGAGCCCCAGGCAGTGCAAAAGATCAAAGCAGCGCTCAAATCAAGCTCAGCCTTTCCCTCAGGGGACGGCCTTGAATGTGCGGCAGTGGAGACAGAGTGACTGCCAGCCCCTGCCCGTGGCGCCCGGCCCCAGGCACCGGGCTGCAGCAGGTGCCAGCGCAGGGCCAGCCTCAGGCCCGCGGCCCCGCAGCAGAGGCGCAGGGCTGCCGGGCGGGCGCCTGTGTGCCCAGTGAGCCAGGAGGCAGGCCCATCCCCTGCAGAGGAGAAAGCGAGGGAGGTTTGAGAATAAAGCAAAAAGTACGAAATGGCCCATCTCAGAGAGTGGGAGAGTCAACGGCTGCCAGGGGCCCACAGAGTCATGAATTAATGCCAACTCCCTGGGCCTGCCTGGGGACTGCCCTCCAGCCACATTCATTGTTCAGGGGGAGGCGGAAAGAGCCGCATTGCACCAGGCAAATACCACAGACGGAGAGAAGAGTAAATAGTCAGCGTGTAAAAGAGGCCCTCCATGGAACGGAATAACTAACGGAATGTGTAAGTTCACTCGACGATAAAGTTTTATTAAAATCAATTGATTTCTATTCTTATTTATGTTGATCTATTGGCTTAAATTAACATTATATACAGTTGATATCTGGCACCTTCTAACGTACAAGGAACTTTGCCTATTTAAAAAATAATAATAACTCAATAAACCATTTAAGAAGGAGAGCAAGTCCAAGAAGAAATGAAGTTCTCTGCATGAAAATCAAATAGGAATTTTGGGACAATGGAAAGAACAGGGCCGAACTGAGTGGCAGAGGTTGGAGAAACTACTATTTGGTGGAAATTTTAAGAAAAATGATAAAATCTTGTGTGATTTAGGAGCACACATGTGACAAGGCAAGGTGACCTCTCATCAAAGTCAATGTGGGCAGGACGTCGGGGGCTAGAAGTAAATTTGATAATTTATAAAGATCTTGGGCACTCTTTCTACAAAGAGTGAAATGGCAATTTATGTTAATCTTATGCAGCTCATAATACCCAGGATAGCATTATTTTTCCCTGGAGTTGCATGATTCACATTTATGAAACTCTGGGGTTTTTTTACCCATGAAATGAGGGTTATTAAACTAAATAATATCTAGGTGCTCTTTTAGCTCAAATATTCTGTGAAACTAAGGTTTTCCGGGAAAAACACAGTAAATTAACCGCTGCCTCTTAACCCTAACCCAAAAGCAACAAACTTAATGTAGCCCAACTTGAGTTCATTGCTACACCCCTAACTGCTCTCTGTTCCCGCTGGGGTGGATGTCTTAATGGAGAAAGGGCAACCCTCCAGCTGTCCCCATAAGCTTGTTTCCAGGGATCATTACTGAGGGAAAGGGCATCAGAGGACAATCACATGGATGGTGGCTCTCCAAAATACAGGGCTCTATGAATCAAGTCACTGGCTGTGTGGTCAGCACTCTCTGCTGGCCCTAACCAGTTATTTCTGCCTTGAAAGTATAATTTTCAAGCCTTGAGCAATTAAACGAATATGAAAGCTATGTTCTAAAAAGTTCATTGCATGTTACAGGAGTACATGTTATATTGCTGGCCCTTTGATTATCTTGGACTTTTAGCACCACTTCTTGAAAATGTAAAGCTGCATATTTTCCATTACTAATTAACAAAGAAGTTGATTAAAAGCTATGCAATTCCTCTACTAGATGTAGCATCTGGGTGAGGGATTTAAGAATGAAGATAGCTTCCAGGTGAAATAAAACAGATTCTGTAAGGAAAGGAATCTTATACATCTACAATATTTACAACACTTTTATCAAGACATTAAAACAGAAGCAGATGCTTCTCTGTAATTTTAAAATATTAGTTACACATGGTGTAATGCATTGCAGAAAACATAATAATAATGGATGATAGTAGAAGGCCAGAGCACCTTTCTCTTGGACTTGGATACAGAACAGATCCCAAATATTTTTGAAGTTAAACTTGATACAGATGGAACAATTCTAAATGTGTTGCAAAGTGAATATCACACTAGGGAGGTAAGAGAAAGTATCGATTTTTCTACAAATATCAATGTTGAGAGGATAGTATAACACATATACTAATTCTCAATAAGTATGAATTATTAAAGCATCAGTGTTGTAACTATACTTAAAATTTTCTTGGTGATGTGCTTATACTGCTTATACTTAAAAGCCTATTCTAAATCTGTTTTGTGGGTTCATGCAATGGAATGCCGTATAGCTACGACTGGATTGAGTAAGGATGGGCTCCACAGACTTAGAACTTGACCCCAGTGATTATTAGCCAGGCAACACAAATTGAAAACCTGCTCCGTGCCAGACACTGTACTAAACAGAGGAGATACAGACACAGCTCTGTTCGGTAATTTGGGAGAACACATGTGAAAGGGCAAGGTGACCTCTCATCAGGTTCACTGTGGGCCAGAAATTAGAGCCAGAACTGAACTCTAGATTCACAGAAATCTTGGGCACACCGAGAGTAAAGTGGCAATTTGTGGAATTAATTGTCTAGTGGAGAAAACAGTCATATCTAGGAATAAGCCCATAATAATATGATAAAGACCTTACTTCAGGTGTATATAAGGCACCCAGGAGGCATACACAAAGCAATTAAATTTTAGGATGGAGGGACTGGATACAGCTTTACCAAGAAAGAAGTGATATTCAAAGTGTATTTGGAAGGATGAACAAGGAACAGAAGGGCATTCTAGAGAAAGGAGAAGGCACCATAGCGTATGGCACAGCTTGAAAGAGCGGTACCCTCTCCCTCATAAACCCTTCAAAGCTATAATTTACCTACCTACAGCAAAGCAGCAGAAAGGAAAAAAAAGGCTTGACGTGCATGCACCATCTCTAACACACATCGAATATCATGCAGACTGTACAAAGAATGCAGAAGTGGTTTCGCGATATGGCTCTGTTCTTGAAAAACTCTGCAAAGCTCAGCCGCTGCGTGATGAAATTTTGTGCAAGAAGCAAAGCAAAATTATTTTTTTTCAAAACATATATATCTTTTCTGATTTGAAAAGCAAGAAACATTTATTGCTTAAAAAAAATTCATGAGGCTTGGGAAAATATAAAGAAGAACGCTAAATCCCACCTACCAGAAACAAACACTATTTACACAGTGGTGCTCAGTGTTTTAATATTTGTGAGTGTGTGGGTAAGTGTATGTGCATACTTGAGTGTAGCCTCAAACTTCTACATAAAGGTGTTCTTTGGAGTCATCTCTGAGTCGGAAAGGCAGCCTCAAGCACATAGTCGTTCAAGCCTCCTCTCAGCAGCATAAGAATGGGCCTTCCTTGGGCCTAGAACACTTCCTTACCAAGAGGTAAAGACCTCACACTCTGTGTTGGACTTATTACCTTGTGTGGGAATATTTTTCCCTACTGCGATCTCACTGCATGTTCTTGTGTTCTGCTTCAGTGTTGTGTCATGTGGCACCTGTGCCCCTCAGGGAGGGGTTAGAGTCCTTCCCCGAGAGGAGCGCATGTAGGTAAATTGCCCTGCGTTGGCTAAAGAAAACCCAGGCCTTGGGGGACCGTTGCCCATCGCTGAAGTTGGCCTCGCTCAGTCTCTTCCCTAAGTAAAGTGATGTTCCATCCAGTGCTTGACTGCTTCATGTGTGACTCCAGGTTCGAAGTGCAACAGGCAGAAGTGTTTGGACTTCTATTCCTGGCGACTGGCATAATCATGATCTTTACTATCTTCCATGCAGTTGGAGTCCTCCTCTGGGCTTGGTAACTCACACGTGGCGTTCTGCTCAACACCATATTGAACGTAACAGGTAGTGTCAGCTAATGACTCCTTGCCCCATCCAGTCCCAATAACATTGCTTCAAACCTTAAATCCACTCCCTGTGGATGAACTTGTGCACATCCGTCCTCCAGTTCAGTTCCCAGCTGTTCTCCTGAGCACCTTTCCCTCCAGGCGTCAGCCTTTATACATTTCCCCCCATGGCTGATAGAAAATTCAGACCCTTCTTGGGTTTCCACCAAAAGGTCTACTTTACACAAAGCGTGTGGGAATAAAATAGACCTCACTGAAGATTTAGTGAAAAGACAAAAAACTGGTTAACATAAGGGCAACACCAACATTGAAATTAAACATCAGACATCAATGTTTCCAAATGGACCTTTGGTAAACCCACTCCTGGGGAATTGGCACTGACCCTTCATCACAAGCAATCAATCCCTCACTCACAGGGTCTCACTGGGCCTCCTGTCCAATCCTCCCCTTGCTGTCATGGGGTCTTGAAGAGCAGATGGAACAGCCCTTTTGATTCCTCAGTGCTCTCCATTCATTCCACCACATCGCACTTTCTACCCTAGGTTTTCTCACAAAGTGTTCCTTTCTAACCAGGAGAACCGGTGCAAATTATTAGCACATGTTAATTTTATATACAGGTTGGTTTAACCTCATGCCATGTCATAATTAGATCAACAGTGCCATTTTAATGACTGCATAATACTCCACAAGTATTTATTTAACTTAGCCCTTTTCATAGTTATATAATTTGTTTTCAGTGTGTCCCTGCTTCAATTAACATCTTCGCATGAATGTTACAAGTATATTTTTAGGTTATTTGACAAGTAAATGAAAATTCTTACTTAATAAATCCCTGTCATAAAACAGAGTAAGGAGATGTCTGTTCCTCCAAATGGAATTATCTGATCAGTCACCTCTGCACACTGATTTTAAAATGTATGCCTCCCTCTCCCTTCTCTTCATATTTGTCTGTTTATTGACCCCAGAGGCCAGGCCAACCACCTGTGAAGTTATGATCAGAAATGAGGATCCTATACTATCAATATTTCCATTGAAACATCAGTGATACATATTTCTACAACTCTTTACTTATTGCTTTCTTTAAAAATGTGAAATTTAATAAGAGCACAACATTTAATACTCCCCATAAAATTTGTTCAAATGAAATGGAACCACTTCTATTCAGAATGGTAAACTGATCTTAAATTTCAGCCATTAGCAATTACTGTTTAATCTAAGCTTGGGTTTTCTGAGGTCTAAGTTGCAAACTTGTCTTTACTGTATTTTCAAAACCATAGAACTCTCACGGCCAATATTAGCATTTTTATTTAGTGAACTGTATTAGCCAGGGTTCCCCAGAGAAATAGAACCAATTGGAAGTATATATATATAATCCTATATATAGATGATCCTAACTTCTTAGAGTCATTGTAGATCCCACCTTCACTTCTCCATATTTATTTTGTTATTTGTTTAAGAGAGTCCGCTTTTCACATTCCTCTTTAAACAGAGCGCAAATTCAAAACTTAAAACTCATCCAAGTGAATAAACATGGATTGTATACTTTTTTTCATTGCAATGTAGAAACTTTAGAGAAAACTGAGGTTTGATAGATTGAATAAGTTTGTTTCTTTCTTCTTCTGCATTGTAGACATCAGTTGAGTCTGACATCAATATTATCCTAGCCAGCCTCCCAATTCTTTCTGATTTTGAAACGTCTATTTCATAAAAAGGCTTTGAATCTGTTTTAAATCTTTGCAATTTTTGTAGAACAAATGTCTCAAAGAATTTTGCTACAAACTGTTTATACAACTATGATTTTCCTAGTTACCACACCCCAAGCTCAAAAGAAGCATCTTTTTGCCAATTACTCATAATTAGTTCCAGGGTCCACAGTAATCTCGAATCCAACAGGGCCGACACTGAATTTGCCTCCCCCCCGCATCCTCACTCCTTCCCTAGTATCCCCGTGTCTGTGGAACACACCACCGCCTACGGCTGACCGGGACAGAAAACTGGGAATTGCCCTGGCTTCTGCCTCTCCCTTACCACCTAACTCTGTTATTCACCAACAAATGCTGATCTCACCACTTCTAGAGGCTAAATCGGTCCCCCTAATCCCCGCCGTTACTATCTTAGTTCAGATCTATGTTATCTTTTGTCTGTATTTTATCACAAACCACCTGGCATCCTTGCCTCTAATACTTATGCACTTTCTCACACCCCATCTCCCAGCCATTCCCCATTCAACAGCAAAGTCAATTTTTTCAGAATATCAAAACCAAAAAGAACAAACAAGCAATGCCTTCAGGTCCTGTCATTCTATTTAAAATTCTCGAGCTGTTCTGCATTTCCCATAGAGCCCAATCCAGACCCCTCATCATACAGAGATGCCCCTAATAACTTAGCTGCTATGGCATCTTCCGTCTCAACACCCATTATTATTCATTTTTATTCTTAATGTGTGTTTTTTTAACTGATTTCAGAGAGAGGAAGGAAGAGAGAGAGAAACAGAAATATCAACGATGAGAGAGAGTCATTGATCGACTGCCTTCTGCATGGCCCCTATTGGGGTCTAGCAGCAACCCGGGCATGTGCCCTGACAATGAAGCAAACCATGACCTCACTGAGCCACACCTGCAGGGCTATTCTTATTCTTGATCCACCCTTATAGGAACATCTTTGGCCAAAGACCAGGAATACTTCCATATCCTTTCAGTCTCTAAAATAATCAGTTGACCTCCTTTATAAGCAAAAAATTGTAATATATATATATGTGTGTGTATATATATATATATATATATAATCAGTAAAAGCTTTTCCAACAAACCCCTTTATATTTTACATGAAAGATAGCCTTAAATAATAAGTCTTATGTTACTACTTTCTCAGCTTACTTATTTAGTAATGTTTCTTTCTTTAAGTTATTTCAAAAGTCAAAAGTGAAGTTATCATCTCCTCTTGTATCATCTTAAAAGAGGTGGACTGAGAGTGCTGGTTCACAACTGTGAGTTCCCTGGGTGAAATCTGAAACTGGTCCCCATATATAGAGGGCAAAGAGAGACTGAGAAAGAGGCAGGTCACTCCATATTGGTAGGTGGCAGTTTTAATAAGTGAGAGAACTTACTTATGGGGCTCATCCTGGGTGTCTAAAAGACAAGTAGATCTCTGCACCTGTCCACCAGAATCTTAAAGGTTTATATAGAGGCCTTCATGGAGTTCAATCAGCATACAGACCAGATAGTCTCTATAACATATTACATGTTAAAGACTGTGTCCTTGAAAACGACTCTCACTGTGTGAAATGGTGTGAAAAGTATACATTCCAAAGGACCGAGGAGAGGTGAGGAGTGTCCGATCACTCAGGTCCAGCTCGTAGGTCAGCAGGCAGTCACATCCTGTCAATGACCTCCTTAAATAAAGAGATATTCATCACCTGGATATTGCCCCAAAAAAGGTCTTAAATGAATTTTCTCATTGTACTATACCAATTCTCTTGAGCAGGTATATGGCCCCAGAACTGAGGTAGTAAAAAAAAATTATTTGAGGTTTTCTCAGGGTAGTACCAACCATGTGTAATTATTTCGTCTTGCTAATAAAAACATTTAATTTACACTTGAGAATTATATATAGACAATATATATATAATAATGTATATATTGACTGTTGACATTTAGAAACTTGTATAGCAAGTTGATAGAATACTTAATGTCTGTAGAATATAATTTTTAAAATAGAGGTTTGTTTTTAAATTTTCTAGTAATTAATTTGTATTTTACGAAAGTATCAATTCAAGACAAAAGAGACACGTGGACATAAAAAAAAAAAATCAAAGATTTGGGCTTCACTTAAGATAGCTTAAGAAGTTCTCGTCTAGAATATTTTTTAACTTTGCTGACAGACCAAATGCCACCGATTTAGATCATCCAGGACCCCACTGAGGGGACCTGGTCCCCAGAAGGATCCCCTGTCCTTTCAAGGTTCTTTCTCCTTTCAGTGTCACAGAGCCAAAAACGAAAGCAAAGCTGAACATTCAGCAGCACAAGCTTTATTGAATGACCAGAGAATAGAAGAGCAGGAGTCGATCAACTTCTCGTTCTAGAGAAGCCTGGGGAGATTTTTAAGGGGGCTACAGAATGAGGGGGAGGCATATGCATTAGTTTTCAGAGTCTCTTCCCCCAACTGGGGCACCACCCCACTTCTTCCCTTATACGGTCCAAGTAGAACCTGTCCCAGCGCAGGTAGGCGCGTGGCTAGCATGCTAATGTGTTATAATCAGTGTATAGGGTCAGGGTCTCCTGGCGGTCAGATTCAGTGCCGGCTTGGTTCAGGCCGGCTCTGGTTGGTTTTTGTTATTCTAGCCCTCTTCCTTCTTTTGTGCTTTTTCTCTAATGAAATGGAAAGAGAAGTACACAAGGTTTCACCAGCCGGGGGCCTATAGCCATGGTGGCACAAACACCTCGAGTCTAGCTTTGCGTCTATACTGCTATCATTAGGATTTGTTTCCGTCTACTGGTAAACGTCTGCAGGAAGATCTCTTCCACAGGTGAGTGCAATCCCATACGGCCCAGTGTGCACCAGATACTCTCCATGTGTCATGAATTATTAGAGTCCGATCCTGGTCTCCACGTACAGCCCATCTCAGTGTTATCCTCGCTGTCCCCACAGTGGCAGAAGAGCTTAGCAAACATGTGGTAAGTCGTGTCAGTTCCCACCAAGGGGAAGGGCATTACATTCCAAATCCTATGCACTACCAGCAGGGACAACTTGCTGAAAAGAATTTATAACTCTACCCTGAAAAGCAACAGTTATCATCACAAATAATAGGATTAGGGGACCTATTTTTGAGGGGGGGAAATAACAGTCTTTAATTTTAAATAACTGCTGGGCCTTATTATAATTCTCACTGACCCACTCATGTACCTATTCCATACAGCTTGAGTCTTTTGCCTCCATTTCTCCCTCTTCTGGCTTTACTCCCAGGTAGAGAAACTGAACTAGGGTACGTGGTGAAACATAAGGGCTACAGGGACTGGCAAAGAGATAGCAGGACCAACCCCATCAGATTTATGGCTTAGAGCTGGCAGACACCGACTCATTCCAACACAACTAATTTCACCTTCGGGTAACCCCTAGTTCATTAGTATACACTCATTGTAAGACATTAACATGTTAAACGACACACCCCTCCCTGCCCTGATGGGAAACCAAAAGCCTATAAGGGCAAAAAATGGCCAAGGGGCTACTTCCAGTCTCCACTTCCCCATTTACTCACCACCCCCTGAAAGATTATGAATATTCCTTCTCCCTCATCAAATGCCCTACCTCTTGATTAAATGAGCCTCAACAAAAGAATTAAATCTCACTAAGGAGGGGCTGCTCTGCCTGTGGAGCAGCCACTCTCTGTTTCACTGCTTCGCTAAAAAAAAAAAACGCTCTTTCACCTTAACCCTGCGGGCTCATATCTAAATTTTTCCTGTGCAAAACCAAAAGCCCAACAGTGGGTCTCAGATCCTGGGTTCCACAAACCCCCAGGACACCTGTATCAAAACCTCTCAATTAGATTAAAGATGATTTTTATTCTTATTAAACCTTTCTGGGGATGCCACCAAGGTGGTGACATAGGAAGCTCTGGAATTTCCCTCCTTGCATGGATGCATATAAATACACACAGATCAATTTCCTCTAGAGAAATCCAGAAACTAGTGGCTCCTACACATCACAAGACTGAGAAAATACCAACAACCAAATGGGTAGGAAAGGCTGAAATGCACCCTCAACATAAGCCCCACCCCTGGTACAGTGCCTTATGATAGAAAGGACCCCCAATTTTTAGCTTCTCCCTCAGGAGTTAGGGGTTTGGACCACACATCTAGTGCCCCAACTATTAAGGCTGTCGCTGAGGAATGGCCACAAATCACCTAGCTCTTAGAGCTAATGGAGCTTGCATTCACAAATCCCACCTGATTACAGCAAACAAAGAAGCCGTTAACAAGCAGAGAGCATGCCCCATGGCTATCCCCAGCAGGCTCAACGCGCAGGGAGCAGAAAAAACTCCCTCTCCCAGTGTTTCCCGGAAGGGGGTTTGCTGAACACTTCACCAGCTGCTGCCTGAGGGGCTGGCTGCTAATTAGCCCACTTCTAGGAGCTGGCTGAGATCCTCTCTGGAGCCCAAAAGAGCAGGTGGGCACTTCCCCCACCTTCTTCCCCTGGCTCACTCCCACAGTAAAACCAAGTCGCAAGCTTCATCCTAGAAGAAAGGAGCTTGTCTGTACATTTAGCACCCCAACTTTTATAGCTGCCGCTTGAGGGATGCACCCTCATATCACCTAGCTCGATAGCCAACAGGACTTTCATGCACACAGGACTGTAACAAACAAAGAAGTTGTTAAAGGGCACACGAGCACCACCCATGGCTGTTCACCCAGGGCTAAGTGCAGAGAGAGCCGCAAAAACACCCATCTCTTGTGGCTCAGTGGTTAGAACAATGTTTCTTTCTTTTTTCCTTTCTCTTTCTTTCTTCTTTCTTCTTTCTGTCTTTCTCTCTCCCTCTCCCTCCCTCTCTCTCTGGAATCAGTGAAGAATATATACACTCCGGTGATGATTTAAAACAAAACAAAAAAACACCATCTCCCAGTTTTTTCCTGGAGGAGGGCCGACTGCATACTCACAGCTGCTTCCTGAGGGCCAGTAGCCACCTCTCCTGCTTTCTCCCTCTGTTCACTCCAACAATAAATCCCAGTCTCCAGCTTCTCCCTGGAAGGAGTTTGTTCATACATCTAGTCCCTCAATTTGGCAGCTGCCACCTAGGGACAGGCCCTCAAATGACCTAGTTCTAGTAGCCAACAGGGCTCAGCGTTCATGCGTCCCACAGGGCCGTATTAAACAGACAAACAAAAACAAAACAAAAAACCGTTTTCAGACAGGAATGCAAGTACTTCCTACAGGTATCTCCCCTGGGCTCAGTGTAGAGAGAGCAGACCAATAGACCCATCTCCCAGTTTATCTCTGAGGGAGCTGAGTGCATACATTCCCAGCTGCTGCCTGAGGTTCTGGCTCCCAGTCAGCCTGCCTGTGGAAGCTGACCAGGATCCTCCCAGGATAGAGCTGAGGGGTGCACCAACCTCTGTCTTTTCCTTGCTAGCTCCAACAATAAAGCCAAGCTTCTTCCTGGAAGGAGCTTGCCCACACATCTAGCATCCAACTGTTAGAGCTGTCACCCCAGGGACTGGCTCCTAAATAACTTAGCTCTAAGAGCTAATAGGGCTTGGAATTCACAGCCCCCCCTGAGACCACACAAAGAAAAGAGCCTGTTCTGTTTGGTCACACAGGCACTCTGAGCAGCTAATCCCTCCGGCTCAGCATGCAGAAAGTAAGCAAAAACAGCCCGCTTCTGATTTCTCCCTAATAGGAGATAGGATATATATGTAACATTTTGACTTTCCCAACTGCTACCTGAAGGTTGGGGCTTCCAATTAACAGGCATCAGAGAGCTGAAAGCACAGGGATTTAGTAATCCTCTGGAAGCAAAATCAACATACAAAAGTCAATCACATTTCTATACACTAACAACTAATTATCAGAAAGAAAAATTAAGAAACAATCCCATTTACAACAGGGTCTCAAACAAGATAGGAAGAAATTTAACCAAGGAAGCAAAGGATCCATACACTGAAAACTATAGAACACTGATGAAAGAAATTGAAGAAAACACAAATAAATGGAAAGATATTCCAGGATCATGGATTAGAAGAATTAATATTGTTAAAACATCCATACTACCCAAAATTGAGCTACAGATTTAATGCAATCCCTATAAAAATTCCAATGGTATTTCTCATAGAAATAGAAAAAAAAAAAATCCAAAAATTTGTATGGAACCACAAATGATCCCTAATAGTCAAAGCAATCCTGAAAAATAAGAACAAAATTGAAGACATCACACTTCCTAATTTCATACTATATTGCAAAGCTATGTAATCAAAATAATATATAATAAAGGCTAACACACAAACCATTAAAATAGAATCAAGAGCCCAGAAAAATGCCCATGCTTATTTGGTCAATTTTTGACAAAGCTGCCAAGAACAGACAATGAAGAAAGGAGAGTCTCTTCAATAAGTAGTG
Organism: Miniopterus natalensis; assembly: GCF_054644295.1. Classification (NCBI taxonomy): domain Eukaryota; kingdom Metazoa; phylum Chordata; class Mammalia; order Chiroptera; family Miniopteridae; genus Miniopterus; species Miniopterus natalensis. The sequence goes on along the minus strand of NC_142086.1, from coordinate 22,333,314 downwards.
TTGAGACAGGAAGGACAAATGGTGATAGGGAAAATTAAATTTTGAAAACAAATAAATAATAAATAAATAAATAAATAAATAAATAAATAAATAAATAAATAAAGTGTTGGGAAAACTAGATATCCACATTCAGAAAACATAAAACTGAGCCCCTATATTACCACATTCACAAATCAGCTGAAAATAGATTTAAAACATGAACATAAGACCTAAAACCATAAAACTCTTAGAAGAAAACATAGGTGATAATGTGCTTGATATCAGTCTTGGCAATATTGTGGTGTTATTTTTTATTTTACACCAAAAGCAAAGGCAGTGAAAGCAAAAACAAACAAGCAGGACTAATCAAACTAAAAGGCTTACAGCAAAGGACTCATCAAAAAAAATGAAAGGAATGAGAGAAAATATTTGCAAACCGTGTACCCAAAAGGGGTTAATATCCAAACTAGACAAGAAACTCACAATGCCATGGCAATAAATTTAACCAAAAAAATGAAATAAATATTTAACAATTTAAAAAACACTCATACAACTCAATACCAAAAATAAACAAATAAATAGCCCAATTCATAAATAGGCAAAGTATCCTAATAGACATTTTTCTAAAGAACACATCCAAATGGCCAACAGGTGTATAAAAAGGTGATCAACGTCATTAATCATCAGGGAAACTGCAAATCAATCAAAACCACAATGAGATACCACCTCACACTTATTAGAATGTCTGTCATTAAAAAGATAAGAGATAACAAGTGCCGGCAAGAATGTGGAGTAAGAGGAACACTTGTACACTGTTGGGGGGAATGTAAACTGGTACAGCCACTATGGAAAACATTATGGAGGCTCCACAAAAATTTAAAAAAAAAATACACAAAAAACATACCTTATAGTACAGCAATCCCACTTCTGGAAATATATCAAAAGGAAACAAAAATCACTCTCTCAAAGAAATCCTGCATTTTTTATAACATGGAGGAACCTAGAAAGCATTATGCTAAGTGAAATAAGTCAGGGAGAGAGACAAATACTACACTTACATTGTAGAATGGTGGTTGTCAGCAGGTAGGGGGTGGGGAACATTGGGAGAGATGGATAAAAGAATAAAAACTTTCAGTTGTAACATGAATAAGGTCTGAGGATTTAATTTATAACATGGTGACTATAATTGATAAAACTCTGTTGTACAATTGAAATTTGCTAAGAGGGTAAAACTGTGCTCTCTCACACACAAAAAAAGTAAATATGTGAGGTGATAGATGTGTTAACTTGATTGTGGAAATCCTTTCACAATGTATATGGATATCAAATCATCACAGTGGACTCTTTAAATACATTACAATTTTATTTGTAAATAAATAAATAAGTCTATCTTTCTGGTAATTCTTAAAGATGTGAATTCTTATCCTGCTCTAATTAGTGATTTTACATCAAATTGTTGCCTCAGATTTTATTAACAAGAATCCGTGAACAGATTGTTATTTTTAAGAAAAATGGTTCTCTTTAAATACAATAAACAAGGCAAATGAACTTCCATCCTTGTGTGCTTTAAAAAGTAAATAAATTGTAGAATGTCTGATGTCCATTTTCTTGGGAGACCTCATGATAGGTTGGATATACGAGGATATCTAGCTCATTCATTGGATAGTTGTCACCTGTGTCCTATCCATTTTCCCACCCTGTAATCCTGTCTATCCTAGAGGGTTGTATTAGGGGAGATAGCACCATTAATTGAATTCCAAGCAAAAATACAGACATTTATTATGATTGTCTCAGCTTAGGTCCCATGCCCACAGCTAAACCAGTGATGAAACGTGATGGTTAGTTTGATGCTTTCCCCAAACATCATGGTTGTACAAATCAGTACTAAAAAAATGGAGAAAACAATTGGATGCTAGGGAGATAATTAAATAACATCTGCTACTCAAAGATTTCCTAAATATAGACTGTAGCGACTTGAGAGCAGGTACCTGTCTAATTCTCTATTGTATTTCCAGATCTCACACTAAGCAAGTAACACCCTAGGCCCTCCACGAATGTCTTACACTTTGTAGATATCAAGTGTGCATGGATGAATGGATGGACGATGTACTGACAAGGCTTTTTATCTCCATCTCTGATAAAATGCTTTTCGAAAAGCTAGGATAAAAAGGCATGATAGATTATGTTTCATCATTATAATTAGTTGACCTTCTCTATTACTAGTAGAAAATAATCAGAATGATATGTTTTCCATAATTAAGTTTAGGTATAAGTAAATTTAGAATTTATGCCACAGCTCAGCGGCATATATAGGTTAACATTAGCTGAGGTCATGCTCCATGATCTTATTTACACCCTACCTCATGTTATAGTCTTTTACCTGATTATCAGTGAAATTTCTAACTAAACAAGAGACGTAAGTCATACCCTGTGGTGCATTTAGCAATGTCCTTATATGAGCACTATTGGTAGAAAATAGCCTGCCTTTGTGAAGAAGGAAGGATCATATCTGAGGAAGATCAATGATGAATTCTGGTTAATTTTAACTGTCATGAGACTGGTATAAAAGTAGGCAATTCCATTTTCCCTGAAGGACTGGACTTCAGTTAGATAACTAGGAAACTGGCAAAACAGATTTCTCTGGGCCACATTCAGGACTGCATATATCCTCAACTTGCTTTAGAATATTAGGAACCAGAGATGTCTATGTGGGGAGTGTGACACTTTTCTCCTTAACTTCTCATTAAAAGTGAGACCTTCATAAACATTGTGGTAACCATATATAACAAAGAATACAGCACTAGATTAGTAGATAGTAGGTTTTAGTATTTTATTTAAGATTTGAGTACCTTGCCTGGATAGTAGCAGCTGCAGAATTTAACCTAATATATAAAATGGACATAGTAAAATATTTCTCCCTTGATTATTTTTATATACCATTGAATCAGAACATTTAATATTGAAGGGAGTAAATTATAAGGTTAGTTCTGAGCTCTAACTTTAAGAATATGTGAGATCTAGTTCCCACCTGAGACACCGGTTTGGAAAAATTCTCTGTGGGGGGCAAATGGAATAGACACTGTGATGTGAATGTGAGATCCTCACATGAAATTTAAACTATTTTGGCATCCTCACAGTGTGAGGGATGTTGGTTGATTTCACATAATTAACATTTGTAGAAAATGGATGAACCCAGAGCCCGAAGGTGATCAGAAAGGTTCCAGAGGAGGTGTACAAGACCCCAAAGATCCTCATCAGGTGGAAAAACACTTCTCAGGCCTTACTCAGAGAGGGCTACGTCAAGGATTTAAATAGGCTACTGATTAAACTGTTTACAGGAGTCCTGAAGACCTGCCATCTTCCTCATTGGCATACCATTCCACAGTTAAGATTCATGTTCACAAATCACCTAACAAAATTCTATTTACTCTGTAATAATCTACATTTCATTAACTTAATTTAAACATTTATACTTGACCCAGAGCCCTGCAGTAAAGAAAACAATGTAACAGCTCTGTCTGCCGATATTGGGAAGCGAAATACTTTTACTTTTGCTTTGACTGCAGGGACAGGGGAGATATTCCCTGAGACTAAGAAGATCAAGGTTTAGCCCGGCCGGGCGTGGCTCAGCGGCTGAGCATCGACCTAGGATCCAGGAGATCGGGGTTCGATTCCCATTCAGGGCACATGCCTGGGTTGAGGGCTCGATCAGTGGCTCTCTCATCATTGATGTTTCTCTCTCCCTCTCTCCCTCTCCTTTCCTCTCTCTGAAATCAATAAAGATATATTTAAAAAAAAAAAAAAAAAAAAGATCAAGGTTTAGAAGCCCCTTCAGGTTCCTGGGTCAGTCTTTCTGGTCAGAACTTGCCTCACCGTAAAATTCAATGTTGGTGCTATTGACTCTGAAACACATAATTGCCAATTTTACTTTTCATCTTCCTACTCAGTGGTTCGGCACCTCTTCCCCCTTAGTCTCTTGGCCTTACCTTATCTCTGGTGTTCACTGTTAGAAATTAGACAACCCATTCCAATGGGCAGAGGGCAAGTGACTTTTGTGGCCCTTCAATAACTAACCAGTGCCTTAAAGTTCACCATCAGCACAACTTGACCTCTATCCCCTCCACTTTGTAGGAGACAGGTCAAGGGGTTAGTCTTACGACTACATGATACTGAAATAATCTCAAAGATATCATTGTATATACAGGGGTGAGAAAAAGTAGGTTTACAGTTGTTCATATAGAAAATACAATAATTAATAAACAATAATACAAGAATAAACTGCTTAGCATACTCACAATTGTAAACCTATTTTGCCCCACCCTGTATTACATAAAATTATAGATATTATTATAGATATTATATACTATTCCTAAGAATAAATGGTTTTCTTATATGTTACTTTTCATTTTATACATGAAAATGCTAAATTACAAGATGTCTATATTTAGCAAATACATAAAACATTAAAATCTATAATACCCATATGTAAAAAACATACTGTCTTAATTTATATTCCTAGTTTTTAGGATCATTCCTCTTGATGTTTATGAAAACAAAATTTTATACCAAATAAGAGTTGTAAGCTGCTAAATTAAATAATAACTTTGAGTTTAAGAAAATATTTACGATCATTCATTTCATTTGGTTTCTAACACCATGGAAGAGCTTGCCTTGAGTTCTTAATCTGAGCCTGAAGATTAATGAAGTCAACCATCTTTATTAAAATATGTTTTAAGTTTGTGTGTGTGTGTGTGTGTGTGTGTGTGTGTGTACATAAAAAGAAAGTATAGCCAAGTAAATGAATAAAAGATTCATAAACACTTGGAGAAAAACCTGGAAGAATTGATTATATTTTAAATATTGAAACAATAGGACTAATGTTTATAAATGAATATATAATCCTTATACCTCTTCTCTATACAACATAACTGGATCAATGTAGTCATGCCAAATCCATTGTTTTTTGACTAAAGAATAAAACAGGCTTTTTAAGTGAATAGTATCAACATCTTGAAGAACTTCTACAGTGATCTGTTCCATACCTCAGTTTTAATTAAAAAATACAAATGAATAGCATAATTGGAGCAAAGAATCAACATTAATCTTCAAATCAAAAGGATTTACAATGAGATTATAATTAATTACATGCCAAAAAATATCTTATTGAATAGGGTGGTGACCTCAGTTACTTTGTTTAATCACTAAAACAATTCAATCTTCAAATAAGAATTTGGATCAATTCCAAATATATCCAATTAAGATTATCAATTCACTAAGAACAGTGACAATAAACCTCAAAAATAAACTCTTTAAAAACTTTTCCTTTTGATTAATGTGTCTGCACCAATTTTTATTAGTACTTAGGTCCTTGAGGAAAACAATCTTGGCAGTAGGACCCTGCTGTCCACAGAATGCCTGGGGGCGAACATTTCCATAAATAATCATGCTGATATTTCTGTTCTATTACTGAGCACATCAGTTGTCACCTATCAGGCCCATTTTCAGCAGACCAAAGTCAAAGAATGTTATTCTTGTTATCTTAAATACATTCTGGAAAGAAGCAGATTAACAGAATTTTTTTCTAAGGATTTGAAAAATGTCTGTACAATTTTTATATATTTCTACATGCACCATTATATGCTTCTAACTCAGACAACTTTGGTCTCTCAGGTTCCACAGCAATACCATAGGGTGTTATAAACAGTACTTGCATTGCCAAAAGATTATCATTCATTTCTCTGGGTACCTATAGGACAGTTACATGGAGATAACTCAAAAACTGAAAATAAGAATGAATCATTTCTAGCATTTTATAAATGAAAATGTATTTTACTGATAATGCAAAGCACTTTTCCACTCACCATTGAGTGATCTTGAAATTATGAGAGGACATTTTATTTTTTCAAACGTCTGGGTCTTTTCCACCTGAAATGGCAAGTGCTTTCTTAGCATTCTAATTGCTACAAAATGTTGAGTTAATTATGAAAGTTTCCAAACAGCCCTTTCAATGAACTTCAGAAAGAAACTAAAGTAAGCTTCCTCTAAACAAGACTGAAGTGAAGTAAGCCTGCCTATTTTTCTTAACTTTTATACTTGCTGATACATGTTATATATCTTTGAGACCCCACCTGTTTTTGTAAATCATAATTAATATCCTCACCTAGCAGAAAGTGAATACTTCTTGAGTTCCTCTCTGTGCACAGCATTCTCATGACATTCAGCTTCTCCCCAGAATTTTGCCATAATCTTCTCTTTGACTTTGGCTTCAGACTTGTTATTTGGACCATCATAGAACTAAATAACTATTGACATTCCTGAAGTTGTATACAATCAATGACAGGTGTTTGGTAAGATTACCAACATGTCTAATCAGTTTAATAATGTCAGTACTAAAAATAAGATGTCATTCAGATTTATTGGCATGCTCTCAAAATTTACATTCAAATCTAGATAAAATCATTCTAGATGTAACCTGAACAAAAAAAAACCTTTATTTGTTAGATTCTATCACTCAGCTGAAGTACAATTCATTATTATTGTTAAAGGTAATTGCAAATATAATAATCAGTGATAATAAAAGCTGAAAAAATGGTTAAGAATATTAAGACATTTCCAATAGTTGAATATAAAATAGACTGATAGCTAAATTAATATTGAGAGTACATTAATTAGATAAATTTAGGAAAAAGACATTCATATGAAATAAGAAATGCTCATAAAAAGTAAATAATAATACAAAGTATATTAGTAGAAATTAGAATAAAGCTGTATCAGTCTAAGTTTGATCATGAAATGAGAGTCACTATAAGAATTATGAAAATAAGAAGTGTAATATAGGAATTAGGGCTCACATGATTGTAGTGGTGGCTGGGTAGTGAAGGCCTGGACGGATGAAGCCAAGAGATCAGGAAGAGTTATGAATGATGTCAGCCTGAGCACTGGAGCATGGAGAAGCTGCAGCTTGCAGGGAAGTCTGAGGAACCACTACAACCATGACCATGATACATAAGCTCATCAAGTGGTCTGCAAAGCCACCATGTCTTAACACAGCAACTTCTCAAGAACATGGTTTCACTTCATTTCCTTTTTCAACCTCTCATTCAAATTACTCATTGAAACTCTAACAAAAAACACAAAGCAAAGGGGATTCTGAAAAGCTTAATTCTCAGGCTTAGGTGGGAGGGTCTTGGTGCCAAGTGAAGAACAGATAGTCTACCATAACCTATCTAATCTTAGTAGACTTGCTTATTGTATAAGCTATTAAAATGTGAAACAAATTAATCTTGAAGAGTTGTATAAACTTATCAGGTTACCTAATTCCAGGAAACCTTTAACCTTTCATGAAGAAGATTCTCTTGAAAATTTTTCAGTTTATGAGGATAAATTTAAATCACAGTGTAAATTTTGCCACATAATTTTACAAAGAGGAAAAGTTCCAAAGTAAAGAATATAAGTATAAACAAAAGTATGTTAGAGAAAAATAAGTTTCCCAAATTACATGTTATTCTCATTGATAAAACTTTAAAACGATGAAGTGGGTCTCTTGTAGACAGCATATATATGGGTCTTGGTTTTTTATCCATTTAGCTCCTATGCCTTTTTTTTTTTAATCCTCACACAAAGCTATTTTTTCCATTGCTTTTCAGAGAGAGTGGAAGGGGTGGGGGAGAGAGAGATTGGGACAGACAGAGAGAAACATCGATGCGAGAGAGACACATCAATTGTTTGCCTCCCACTCACACGCTGACCAGGGCCAGGGATTGAATCTGAAACTGATGCACGTGCCCTTGGCCGGAATCAAACCTGGGACCCTTCAGTCCGTGGGCCGATGCTCTAATCACTGAGCAAACCAGGTAGGGCTACCCTACGTCTTTTGATTGGAGCATTTAAGCCACTTACATTTAAAGTGATTGTTGATAGGTACGTATTTATTGCCATTTTACTCTTTTTACTTATGTTTATCTGCTTTTGTTTTTTCCTTCTTCTTAAAAAAGACTCTAACATTTCTTGTAATACTAGTTTGGTGACAGTGAACTCATTTAGCTTTTTCTTGTCTGGGTAGGTTTTTATTTCTCCTTCAGTTTTAAATGCTATCTTTGCTGGGTAAACTAGTCTTGGTTGTAGGTCCTTGCTTTTCAGCCCTTTGAATATTCATGCCAATCCCATTTGGCCTGAATGTTTCTGTTGAGAAATCAGCTGACAGTCTTATGGGAGCTCCCTTGTAGGTGATTAGCTGTCTTTCTTTTGCTGCTTTTAAGATTCTATCTTCATCTTTAACATCTTTGTGTTTCCTGGACTTGTGTGTCTTTTTCCTTTACCAGATTAGGGAAGTTTCCAGCCATTGTTCCTTCAAATAAGTTCTCAGTTCCTTACTTTCTCTCTTCTCCTTCTGGTATTCCTGATGAAGATGTTGTTACACTTCATGTTGTCCCAAAGATCCCTTAAACTATTCTCTTTTTTGTTTAATTATTTTTTTCTTTTTGCTGCTTTGATGGGTGTTTCCTGTTCCCTTGTCTTCCAAATTGTTCATTCAGACCTCTGCTTCATCTAACCTACTGTTTATTCCTTCTATTGTATTCTTCATTTTAGCCAACATATTCTTCATTTCTGTTTTTTGGTGTGTTTTTTTTACTATTTCTATGTGCTTTTTCATGCTATTGAAATTCTCACTGAGTTTCTTGAGTATCTTTATAACCATTTTTTTTAACTCTATGTCTGGTAAATTATTTGCCTCCATTTCATTTAGCTCTTTTTCTGGAGATTTCTCCCCTTCTTTCATTTGGGTCATGTTTCTCTGTCTCTCAATTTTTGGCTGCCTCTTTGTGTTTATTTCTATGTATTAAATAGATCTGCTATGACTTCCAGTCTTTGTAGGGTGACCTTATGTAGTAGGTGTCTTGTGTGGTCCAGTGGAGCAGTTTTCTTGATCACCTGAACTGGGTGCTCCAGAAATGTCCCTGAGTGACTTACGTGGGCCCTTCTGTTTTAATTGAGTCTTGATTGTTATTGGTTTGTTCATGTATGGGATCAACCTTCAGGCTGGCTGACTATGAGGCTCACCCCTGACCACAGCATGCAAGCAGTATTTGCAGTATTTGCCTCAGCAGGGTCTGGTGCCTTCCAAGATCTCCCTTTGGATATGCTGTTTTTGAAGCATATTGGATCCTGTTCTGCTGTCTGAAGCTGGCCACTGGGTATGTTGGTCGAGTCTCTGATAGGGACTCTTGTGCAGGACAGTGTGAAACGCCGCCTGTGACTGGCTTTGGGCAACCTTTTTGTTTTAGTTTGCTTGTTTGTTTTCCTTTTCTTTTTTAAAAATATGTTTTCATTTATTTCAGAGAGAGGAAGGGGAGAGGAAGAGAGAGATAGAGACATAAATGAGGAGAGTCATTGATTGGCTGCCTCTTGCATGCCCCCTACTGGGGATGGAGCCTGCAACCTGGGCATGTGCCCTGCCTGGAAATTGAACCATGACCTCCTGGTTCATGGGTTGCCACTCAACCACTGAACCTCGCCAGCTGGGTGGATGGTATAATTTTTTAATTTTTATAAGGTCCAATGTATCTTTTTTTTCTTTGTCACTTATGCTTTTGGTGTTATGTTTGATAAAATATTGACTATCCCAAGGCCACAGACATGTTCTTCTATATTTTCTCCTCAGGATTTTTAAAGTTTTAACTCTTTCATTTGGGTCTGTGGTCTTCTTAGAGTTAATTTTTGTGTAGAATGTGAGATAAGGGTCTAATGTCATCCCTTTGCATGCAAATATCTAGTTGATCTGCCACCACTTGTTGGAAAACTACCCCATGGAATTATCTTGGCATTCTTGGCATTCTTGTCAAAAATCAATTGAACAAAATGTGAGAGTTTTTTGTACTCTCAATTCTATTTGATAACCCATATGCCCAGCCTTATGCCAGTACCACACTGTCTTGAGTACTATAGCTTTGTGGTAAGTTTTGAAATCAGAAATACGAGTCCTCAAACTTTGTTATTCTTTTTCAAGATTGTTTGGGCTATCCTGGATACCTTGCATTTCTATAGGAATTTTAAGATTAGTTTGTCAATTTTGCACAGTGCTGGCATTTTAATAAGGATTATGTTAAGTGTAGCTATATTTGGGGAATATTACCATTTTAAGTATAATGTCTTCCAAAATATTAACATGGGATATTTTTTCATTTTTTAGGAACTTCTTTAATTTCTTTCAGTGATTTTTTTTTTAGTTCTCATTTATAAATATTGACCTTTTAAAAAAAATAGTTCTACATATTTTATTCTTTTTGGTGGTATTATTGTAGAAATTAAGAATTATTTTTTAATTTTATTTTTAGATGGTCTATTAAAAGTATTTAGAAATACAATTGATTTTTGTATATTAATCTAGCATTCTGTAACTTCTCTAGAGACTTATTTATTTGTCCAAATAGTTTTATTTTTTACTGAATTCCTTAGGATTTTCTATGCAAAAGACTATGTCATTTACAAATAGAAATAGTTTTATTTCTCTCTTTCCCATCTGGTTGGCTTTTGTTCTAGTCCTTGCCTAATTACCCTAGCTAGAATCACCACTATAATGTTGAATGGAATGACATGCACTTTTAAAATCAAGAAATTTTACATGTAAAATAAATCTAAAATTCTATGTTTTTTTGAAAGGCCAGAAGACTTGGAAAATATTGGACTTAATAGGAGCTGAGTGGTGGCTGCTTATTTAGGTGGGACATCTGCTTTCCACCTAAGTCCTCATCGTAGTCTGTTGCCTAATACTTGGCCAACTTCACTAACCTGTTGACTACTCATCCTGTGGGCATCTGAGTTTATAAACTTTTTTTAAGATTAATATGGCACCTTACTTATATTAGACATTTAGTGTATATTAATTAACTGAGGCACAAGAAGATTGTCATCAACAAATAACCAAATGAATTTTTATTTCTGAGCATTAGAAGTCCCATTTCCCCTAACTGCACTCTCCCAAGAAAACAGGAGTGCTCATCCTTCAAAAGAACAAACTCCAAAAGTCTGAGTCCATTGCCCCATCTTCTGGGACAAGACAGAGAATAAATTAAACTCTGGAAGGAAAGGCCCAATCAAAATCAGGGTGCTGATGGCTGGCAGATTTAGTAAAGTACAATTTTAAAAGTTATCACAATTACAGAACAGTGTCATCACACTTTTTTAAAAAATCTATCACAAGCAGGAGTATCTCCTTCTGGCTGTCACCCTGATTCCCATTCATAGAAATATATTTTTCGTTATTCTGAGTAAGTGATATATCAGGACTGGATACAAACTCACTTGCTTCAGGGCAGGGGGTTTTTTCCACTTATTCAGGTTTCTGGGATCAGGATCCAGATTGTGGAGAAAGGGGACAACCTAAATGATGCTACAAGATGTTTATTCAGTATCCTAATTCATTAACTATTTAAATTCATTTTGAACATCTTCTTATAACCAAGGGTTACATATTTGCACAGGAATATTACAAAGTGGTCCCTCAATCCCCAAAGAGGTGAGTTAACATTTGAGCACCCCCAACACATGAAGCCTTGGTTCTTGGTGGCGGTACCTGAAGTCACCTGCTTGAGAGCATAAAGGGGAGAGGAGTGCAGGTAAGACTTGCTGTCAAGAATGGGGTTAGGAGTGAGGCAAGCCCCAGGCAGACTCTGAAAACTGTACCTGTTAGAACAGTGCATTATCTTAAACAAGTGAAGAAAACTGACAGTGAGTGAAATTTATTTTCGGGGGTGGGGGGAGGGAGAGAATAATTTGAGAAAGTAAAAAATTCCAGTGGCCACTAAAAAATGTCTCCCTCTTTTTTTTATAGAAAGTAATCAAAAAAAAATTTAGGGTGATATAGTAGTCCCCCCTTTTCCTGTAGTTTTGCTTTCTGTGGCTTCAGTTAACCACAGTCCACCACAGACCGAAAATGTTAAATGAAAAATTCCAGAAATAAACAATTCATAAGTATTGAATTGTGTGCTGCTCTGAGTAGCATGATGAAATCTCACGCGCCCTACTCCATCTCAGCATCTCATGTGAATCTGGAAGCTCATGGTTGGTCGGGTCCTCTGTTAGGTAGGTACACAGCCCTGCTGGTTCCCAGTTTGGCCGGGAGTATGTCTGGAGTGGGAGGTGGGGGAGCAGAAGATACTCTTGGAACTGATATCTCCCCTCACTGGAGAATATCATTTTTCCTATTTAAGTAGAATCTTGTTGGTGAGACTACAATGAACACTGTTTTTTTAAACAAGCTACCATTGAAATCCTCATAGTATTATCGGTGGAAGTGGGATCCTTGGGGTGCTGCTGTAATAAGAATTTCTGGAAGCCCCCACAGGAGGATCAGATATTGTAGAAAGCTTTGTTTCTGTTAAATTAAACCCCTGAGTTTCCAAGGTTCCATTTCCCTTCATCCCCCCAAGAAAAAGTCCCATTTTGCTTTCAGCAGGGCTAAGATCAGAGCCAGAGTCCAGAGTTTCCATTTTATGTCTGTATAGTCCAATACAGCATCAGTCTAGCTTAGCTTGTGTCCCCAGTTACAGTGCAGCAGTCCATTGTGTGTGGGGCCCATGTGGCTGTGAGCCATGTGACGATGGAGGGAACATAGGCAAGTGCAAGAGAGCAGAAGAATGCTAAGAGACAAAAACCAAGAGAGTTAAGGGAGAGAGCTCCTTTGTCTAGGGGATTATGTATTCCCAAATTTTTTCAGGCTTGCAGTGACCTTTCCTTCTCTGGTCACTTATCTCTGTTCTCAGGTTTCACTGATAGGCACCTTTCCTATATCACCCCAACTTCACTGTGCATGTGCCCTTTTTGACCCCCATCTTCCCTGTTGGACACCCTTCTTCCAATGATCTTTGGGGAATGGGCCGGTGGTTCCATGGGGAGTGCAAAGTTGCAGCTTCCTGGTGAAGCTGCCCAAATGGCCATCCTTATAATGTCTGGCTTCCCCCATTGCTCCTTCCTATTATTAATAACTAGTCATTACAACAGTATCAGTAGTGCCTTGACTATCCAGTTACACAAACATGTGTTTGAAATTACCATTTCATTCTTCGAGGATAGGACTAATTGTTCACTGTAGATTAGATACTTAAAACACATTTGTTTTACCTGAGTCATATCTTTATGGAAACTTTCCCAGGATGGAATTTGCAAGAATCCATGACTGGCATTTATCATAGCTATTAAGCATAATGAAATCCAAACCAATACTAGTTCATCTACGATAGCAGCCTCAAGGGCTCCATTTCATATCCTGAAGGTCCCAATTATAAATAGTGCATGTAGCTCTGACCCAGTTACTATCAGAGATTCCAGTTAAGGGAAGTCAGTTGAGTTTATTTCAAAGCCATTTTAAGCTCAATTAGTCAGTTTCTGCTTTGTTTAAAATAAAATCTCTTTAAAACCATTTAACTTTAAATCTTTAAAGATTGTTCTTTCAAGAAAAGAAAATGGTCAGTGCTATATTTAATAAAACTATTGTAATTCTAAAACATCACAAGGGAAAAAAACATTTTTTTCTTCTTTTTTGGTATCTATATGAGATGATGAATGTTAACTTATTGTGCTAATCATTTTACATTGTAAATCAAGTCATTATGCTGTATACTTTAAACTTATACAGTGCTGTGTGACAAGTATATCTCAACAAAACCGAAGGGAAAAAAGAATCATACTTCATTATTTAATCTTATAAATGAATGGAAACCCAAAAATCTGGATTTCTCAACAGTGGCATTATTGACATTTGGAGAAGAATGAGTCTTTTTGTAAGGAACTGTCCTGTACATTCTAGTTGTTTAGCAGCATCGCTGCCTCTACTCATTAGATGCCAGTAACGCTCCCTGTCCAGTGTGACAACTAGAAATGCCTCCAGACATTAGCAAATGTCCCTGAGGGCTCAAAATCACCTGTAATGGAGGACCCTGTCTGAAGAGAGAATTATCGCCGGATAGAAGTCAAACACCTGCATGAACAATGTCCCACCTTAAAGGCCTATCTTGAAATAATCATATAGCAGACACTTCTCAACAGGATTCGGTCACTTGTCTAATATGGATGGTTCCTCCAGAGTCTAAGAACTCTAGGAAGATGATATAGTTCCAGATCCTCACCTGCAAGGGAATCAAGAGACCTCTGGGGAAGTTAGAGAACATTTCACCAGGAATTGTGCATTCATTTCCTCTGTTGAAAACTATTCCCTAGGCAAGAAGTTGTCCTCACACTTTGTGTTAATGGACAAGAAAGTGTTATGTCTTATGTGACCTAAAACTGGGTCCTACTTTATGAATCTTTTCATTCATCCTACAGCTATAGTTATTCACAGTGTTTCTTTAAGTGTCCTATACCCCACAATATACTAACAAAAACAAAAACGCACAGAAAATGTGACATACATTGTCACTATCTTAGGAACTAATCAACTAATGAACTATTCTAGTCTGGTTTCCTTTCAGCATCACTCTACCTAACTAACCTCCACCCTCTACTGCCTTTCTTTGGTAGGTGCTGGCCTCTCACAGAGGAACATATACAGTATATTCCTATGGTAGTTGCCTGTTTGTTCTGAAAGACAGAGTTTGTTTTTCTGATATCTCATTCCTGTTGCGGTTGACCCACAGGTCTCTTAACCTCACTGAGTTATCATGATCATGCACAGATTTCAACTCTTCTCACCACTAAAAAGTGAGTCCTTCACTGTACCAATATTTTGGTTTATGTACTTGTGTAACAGTAAGCATAGAAAACATTCAAAAAAAGTTAAAAAAAAAAAAAAAAAGAAAGAAATTGCTCACAATAGCCACAATCCAGACTTAGATTTTAAGTTCATGTGTTGAACAGTTCATTGTTAGTAGCTTTCTGGAGTACTGTGTTGAAAGGTGTTCTCTGGCCAAATGAAATGCGGGTTAAGTTTGTGGCATGTGCAAAATGCTGTGAGAACTCAGAAGAGGGAATCTTTATCTCTGCAGGAGATGTGAAGGGCAGCCTTGTAAATGCACCACATTTCAAAAAGTTCTGTTTCTCTAGGTGAGACTGGAGAACATCCTGGGCAGAGAAAATGCATTTGCAGGAAGTTCCAGCAGATTCAAGCAGTAATTCAAGTCATGTGAGTTGGGTTTGGGGGCCGGGTGAGAATATCATGGAAAACGGGACCTGAAAACTAGAGATTTAAAAAGAGAAAACCCAGACTTTTAAAATAGTTTGCTCTGGCAGCTGTGTGGAGGATGATTGGAAGAAACTTTTTATTTATTGTTTGTAATGACCATGTTCCTTGCCTACTTAAAGAGAATCCACCCGGGAGGATATTGCAATGGACTCAGAGATTGAAGATTGGAATTTCAACAGCATCTCAATTGATATAATTCCTCATTTAATATAAAAGGGAAACTACACAAAATCTGCTCCAATGGCAAGAGCTAAGTGGGAGGAGGGTGCTAATGCTGAACATCACGATGATGATAACAGAACACATGTGAACTATTACTATATGCCCCTGGTATACTGTACTATCTCTGATCCCAAGTGCTTTACTCTCAACACTACTGTCATCTCAGCCTCATGTGGCAAGTTTCAAAAAGGCCACAAATTCCACCCATCCTTGAATGTATGTATGCTCCTTTGCAATGTGCATTTCCACTCCTCCTAGGCCAAGGAGTCTCTCTCCCCACCCCTGCACTCTGGGCTTGACCATGTATGTGATTTGCTATAGTCAAGAGGCAGGAGCAAACATGATGCAAGCAGAGGCTTGAAAACGGACTTGCTCTCTGTTGCAGCCCTGAGAGCACCATGTGAAGAAGCCTAGGCTAGCCTGTTGGATGGTGAGAGACACATTGCCCATCTGACAGAAGATAGCTGCCCATCTGGCAGACATGAGGTGAGGTTTCCCCAGACCCACTAGTCTTCCAAACCCCAACTTGTAAATAAAACCATCCAAAACCATCCCTCTCCAGCCAAGGCTTTCCAGATCAGAGGAACCTCCTAGCCAATCCATAGACTTGTAGACATAATAAATGTTTATTACATTAAGCCACCACATTCCGGAGATTTTGTTATACAGCAGAAGTTTACTGATAAACCTCACTACAATTCTAGCAGAAGAGTACTAGTTTTATTACAATTTTAGGGGAAAGTATAGACATATAAAGACTACGTAACTTGCCCATGGTTATAGAGTTAACAAATGATGAAAATGAGGATTTGAACCCAGGCTCTAGATTAATGCATATTTTTTGGCATTTGATCTGCTTAGCTAGAAGAATCTGTGTGGTATTTTCTCCATTAAACTAACTAAGATTTTGCTCGTACTTTAAAAGAAAATGGGAGTAGGGAAGAAATATTAGAATAAGAACTCCTGGGAAAACATAATTCACCGGGTTTGTCACCAAGGAATACATAAGTGAAAGGGGAGAAGGACAACTGTATTGCAGTAATTGTCAAAAACACTAACTCACAGCCTATCAGTCAACTACAGGACGCAGCAGCCTGCGGGGACTTCCAGGTGGTCCACCTACCTGCCAGTCCATGGACCTATTAACACGTATGATATTACAATCTGGCATGGATGTATTTATTATATACCTCCATGAAATAATATCAGAATGCCTCACGGTTCTCCATAGTCCCTCTTTCTTTCTTATTTGGTGGTGGCAAGTGAGAGGAATTTATTACCATGCCAGGGCCCCTAGACCCAAAAGGTTTGAGACCCACTGAAACCAAGCACACAGCAAAAGCACCCCTCCCCCCCCCAAAAAAATCCCTACCTGCTGAACAGGAAGCAAGAAGTTTCATGATAATTAAAAAGATAGCAGTAGGAATGTTGTAAAACATAGGCACCACATAGGATGCAGAGCTGTATTGTAGAGGTAAGAAGGAGCACATTGTGATTTATGGACCTGCAACTCCATTGAGGGTTTCTGGTGACTCCGGCTTCACACTTGCGGTTATAGTATTCCCAGAACCCTCAATGGAGTGATTTCCTGAAATGCACAGCTGCCTCTTATTTATTTTATTAACTTTACATAAAAACCATGGGAGCACAGCTTTTACGGTATTTGACTATGATTGGCCTTGTCTTTTCAAGTTTGGGATAGAGCAGGGGGGAAAAAAACATAAAATGCAATGAGAACACCATTTAAAAACCAAAACTTTCAAAGGGAGTGATAAGTAGAAAGACTTTTTGCTTGGGGTTATAATTTAGCAATAAAATTCCCTCAGACTAGTATATGGTAATTGATTATATTTCAAAACAGATCAAAATCTAGATTTTATACCATGAAGGACAGTAATACATTATGCAAATACCTAGATTAAAAAAAAAAAAAATAGGAAAACTGCTGAACTTCTTGGTTATAACCATCTTATTGACAAGAAGTAAGGTAGTGTAATTTGTTATATAATCTATTATGATCCACTCTTAATGGTTTTCAAATGTCTAGATTACATCTAGAGAGACCCTTTGGCCCTGTCCAGTGTGGCCCAGTTGGTTGGAGCATCATCTCATGCACCAAAGGATCATGGGTTCAGTTCCCAGTCAGGGCCTATATCCAAGTTGCAGGTTCGATGTCTGGTCAGGCCACAGATGGATGTTTCTCTCTCACATTAATTTTTCTTCTCTCTCTCCCTCTCCCTTTCTCTCTCTCTAAAATCAATAAAAGCATGTCCTCAGGTGAGGATTAAAAAAAAATTAAGAAGATCCTTTGAAGTAATGGTCCTTATTCAAAAATTTAATCTAGAAAATTATTACTTTTAAAATATAAGCTATTCGATTCTAGAGCTAAAACGCTAGAAAAAAAATCAGTTTACTGAGAAGAAATTTTAAGTTAAAACTATAAAACTGTTCACTAAACTAATAACTTTTTATAGTTTTGGGGTAAATTTGCATATTTTAACAAATTCCTAAAGAAACTTCTTTAAATTAATACTTTAACCATTCAGTATAATTATAAAATGTTTAGTGCAAATAAACCACAACATAGTGTTAATGCCAAACATTTTCTTACTTAAGAGAACAAGGGTATAATCAGAAATTCCTCAGAAAGTCCAACATATGGAGCTTATAGCTCTTCAATTATGCCAACATTTATTAGCTAAATAGAAATCACAAATCTTCTTTAAGGAAGTGAGCCCAGATGCCTGCAATTAATATTTCTCAGCCCCACAGAAGACACTATAACTTAATTCCCAATGTCTTTACTTTCAAGGACTAAAAACTCACAAATTATGTCATTAGAAACAGCAATGGCTAACCAGAGGTTTGTTGTAATGTATTTTTGTTAGCTGAAGCTAATTGGAGCCAAATGAGTAGAACAATGTTGTAAGGGCACGTAGAGAAATCCCAGGTCTTTAGGAACTGAAATAAATGAGGGTAATCAGCAGTGTATGCCGAATACACTGCGTTCAATTAATATAAATAGGTTGGCAGTCAGCTGGGAAGTGCTGCGGATCATGACGGTTTTGGTGGGCAGCAGATGTCTTATTACGCTGTGTAAACACAAACAGCATGCCAGACTGAACCAGATCAAATAACGGGGAATCCAGGAACCAGGGGCGCAAATGGAGGTCTCCGCAAATTTCTCTGGTGCAGTTTTACAGAGTGGCCTGCTCTACGTTGCCAATTTGTGTGTTTTGAGTGGAAGGCAGTAGGTAGGATACTCAGAGGTTCTCCTTCCAAAGATGGAAAATGTAGCTCAAGCAAGGTAAAGTTACTACTGTATTCTAACCATGGCAAGAATTATTTTTACCCGCACACTGATGTAATACGCATACTTTAAGCTCATATTTTATTGTTACAATAAATTTTGATCAAAAACATAACAAAAGTTGAGTATCTTCAGGAAGATTCTCTTTTTTATAGTGAATCTTTTCCATGAGCTCCCCTTTCAAAATAAAATAACATTAAACTCACAATTTGAAGCTATTTTGAACACAGCATATCTAAATTTGTCTCATATATCGGAATTGTGACTTTTCTTCCATTTTAAGTATTTTGATTTAGAGATGGCATTCCTGTTGTCATGATTAAGCATGTATGTATTATGTATGCATGTTTTCCAACAGCCACGGAAGTAAAACAATGGAATTTCAAACTGGTTCATATTGTAGTCATAAAAGTCATTGTACAGTGAGAATCTTGAATCCGCCACCAACTCTGTGACTTCTTATGTTTCTTGACTGTCAGCCTCTCTGTGTTTCAGTTTACTCTCCTTAAGATAAGGACCTGGCTTGAGTAAACTCTAAAGTTTTTCTAGCTCTCAGAGATTGTATATACTGAGAACTCGTCAAAATGTATGAAACCACTAATAATTCAGGCAGAATGGTCATTTTTATTGTAACATATTTAGCTATAGAATATATCTGAGGCTTCTCAAGTTTCAGTCATGAGTTATTACAGGAAGTGATGGAGGAGTCATGGAGCAAGCCAAATTACTTACAATTATTGCAGAAAAATTACAAAATACAGGCAAGAAGAAAGAAGAAAACATAATCCACATGTAACCTTAACTCCAAGATACTAACATTCTTAAGATTTTAGTGGGTAGAGGAGGGAAGGAGGGTTAAAAGCTTGGTGGAGGACATGGTGCAGGGGGAGAAGAGGCAGATGGAGAGGATGATAAAGCTAATAAACCATAAAGCTGGTAGAAATGTGAATATGTAGACACAAGTGATGTAAGATGATGTAGCTATAACATTCAATTCTCAGTTTTGAACTTGATTTGACAATTAAATGTAAATATTGTCTTAGATTATTAAATATTTTTCAGGAGGAGCATGATTAAGGGCTACTATACATATATATGCTATCTATAGATTGGTTCCATATAAGCATGTGAGTGTATATATGTATATATTCATTAAGTTTTGTAATTTTATATTTTAAAAAGTCCTGTAGCTAAATTTTATATATATATATCTCCATAATTTTAGGTACAATTCCTAGATATAAAAAAATAGTATGGGAATGCTATGCAAAATTTTAAGACAAGACAGCAATGAATAAATTCAAGCATTAATTAATGCTTTATTAAGAACCTAGGATACAATTAGGATAAAGTTATGTTGTCCCTAGTATGAAGGGAGGTGGGAAGTGAGGAAGCCTCTGTCCTCTTGACCCTAGTGGCTTTAAGGTTAGAGGTCTCTCTCTTGAGGACAGCTTCAGGATTGGCCATGCTAAGGTGTGAGAGGTCAAGGTGAACTTGTGAAGTGTCTTGATACAGGGAGACAGCAGCTGTCTCATTTAATTCATCACCACTCAGTTCTAGATGGAAGTGAGGCAGGTCACTCGGAGGCAGGGCACTTACTGGGTGGAAGCAGAACAAGGCCACAGAGACCAACATCTCCATCATTACTTTGGGAGTTCTTCATTTCCTTCCTAAGAAGAAAGCAACAAAGATCACAGAGGCAAGGACTCAGTAAGAATGTAGATAGTCCTTTCAATAAAGTCACTAAAGGAAGCAATGCTGTTGGTTTTCATTTTCAGGCTCCTTGCCCCCACTGTAAAATGAATAGTTTCTCAAAATCAGCCCTTGAGTTCATGCTTCACCTTTGGTGGCTTCTAAATAGATCTTTATTGATTTCAGAGAGAGGAAGAGAGAGGGAGAGAAACCAATTATGAGAGAGTCACTGACCTAGGATCCTAGGTCGATGCTCGGCTGCTGAGCCACACCCAGCCGGGCTATTTTCCTGATTTTTAATCATCATATATGAAGACATAATCTGATCAGAAGGCCATCAGTTATAACAATTTTGTACTGTAGGGTTGAGAGTGGAAATGTGGAGGACACCACTTACCTAGGGAAGGCTTGTTGAGGGCTCCTGGTGTCTGGGCCTCACAATGCCATGTTGAGAGTCTCCGCCCTCTCAGACCCCACTAAATATCCAGGGTTTTACCTTCACTTTCTTAGAATAACAGGTGTCCTTGAGCATTGCAGGGGTGGGTTATGGAAGGTGGGCAATAACAGGAAGTCCTGTGTGTTTTTTCTCCCACTTTTCTCCTGCCCCTTAAACCATATCTACATGCTGAATTCTATTCCTTTTGAGACAAATTCCATACAATCTTCTACATTAAGAGCCTGGACCTTCCCTTCCTGTGACTAAGGCAGTGATAAGCTTCAGTAGTAGCCAGGCTGCCTGCGTAGCTCCTTGAGAAAGCATGTGCATGGTCATTTACTAGAATGGTGTGCAAGTTGGAGGTATGTATATGTATGCAGGCTACCAGGTCTGTCTGTGAAGGGACTCAGAGATGCTGGGTCCCTCAAGGGCCAAAATAGCAGCAGCACTTTAAAGGAGTGCAGAGCGAGCCCCTTTGTGGGGAAGAAGAGAAAATAAAAACACCCAGTTCATGGAAAGATCTTGGCATTAAGAGACAATAGAGCAATAATCAGATGCATTATCTTCCGTAAGGAAAGAAGGTTAAGGAGATCCACTGGGTGGGGTGTGATGGGTGAATTATTTTTAGATCTTTGTTCTTCCACAGAAAAATCACTACCTCCAACTGAGCAGTGCTGTGGACACCTAGAGCGCTGGACATGTTTCTGGAGAAAGCCTCAGAAAAGTCACAGTAAGCAAAGGAAACTCCAGTAACCACACATGGAAAATAGAGAGCCAAGTGGCCGTGCAAGGACAGGGCGATAAGCAGAGCACACTTGCAGAAGCCATGTGGCCATTTCTTCCCTGCTGCCCACCCCACTCTAGAAAGATTTCCTTTTAATCAAAGAGGAAATTTGTAAGTACTTATTATAGGACCCAGGCAATGTGAGATGATAGTCTTTAGAGTGCTGTATTTCTGTTTTTCTTGTATGCATATATTATTAATTCTACATACAGATTTACATCAAAACATTATAACCAGCTGCATGCAAGCAGAGAAGCTAGAAATCTGCTTAAGTGTCTAATTTTCAGGAAAAAGGCCATTCTAGGTTTCTTAGGAAGGACTGACACTTAAGAGGCATTTTAGCCCCAACAAAAAAACAACACATGGGGCCTTCAAATTAATGGCTTTTTTTTTTTTTTTTTTTTGCCACCAAAGCTGATAGAAATTCAACATAATCAGAAAGGAAACCTAAAACAAATTTTAAAAAAGAAATGCCTATACAATTTTATGATATGAGGGACTTGAAAGTGTATAGCTGTGAAAGGAAACTAAGAGTCCTATGGGTTATAACGGTGAATTTGTTAAGCAAGATGGGTAATACAACTTAATGACTCAAAAGAGTAACAGTCAGTGTCACCACCCAGGATTGCCCAGACATAATGAGACTGCTCTTAAAAGAACAAAAAACAAAACCCAAAACCACTTCATCATAATGATATAATGATGACTGGGGAAAGGGGGATATTGTACATTTGTGTACAGCTTTGTGCTGCACAGTAACTGAAATCTCATCGAAAGGTAGCTTAAACAGGAGAATATTTTTACCCCACCTCACATAAGAAGTCTGCAGGTTCTTTCCATTTGTCTCTTCTCATTGGCCAAAAACAACTGCTGAAGTCCAGTTCCAGGGGTTACATGTATTAATATTCAGAGGCAGAAAAACGCAGCGTGGATTCTTTCGTTGCTTTTTATGAGTGCAGACACCATGTCCCAGAAACTCCCTGTAGCAGTCTGGATCTAATCAGGAGAAAGATTCCACCCAATGTCCCCACATCCATAGCTCAGGTTGCAAACTGCAAGGGCCTCTTCCTCCCGCAGCGTCTCGCCAGCTCCCTCTACTGAGGAAACACAGCGCGAGCTCGGGGAGAAGCCCGGGGCAGCCAACCGGGCCTGCTCCCCATGCCTTCCGTACCCCAGGGTCAGAAAATGAATGGCAGAGACCTAAAAAAGAAGAAAATGGCCTCTGAAACAAAATGCTATAGCAAGGGCACCTGAAATCATACCAGAGAGCAGGATCTTGTAACGTTAGGTAGCTGAGTTAGTGAGAAGTCCATGTACCTTTTTCATGAGGTGAAAATTATCATCGTCTGGAAACTAAAGGCTTCTTAAAAAAAGGGAAAATAGTAATGTTTGCTTGATATGAAAAGAGAATGGGAGAAACCTTTAGGTAACCCATCAGTAAAAATTTCTCTAATCCTCACAGAAGGCCCCAGAAACGATTTCATTACTTAACCACCACCACCCTAGCCCTCTGAGAACGATACTGTCCTAATCAGCCTGGTTATTAATAACAGGAAAGGAGCAAGGGGAAGGCCAGACGTTATAAGCATGCCATTTGTGCAGCTTTGCCAGGAGCTGCAGTTTAACACCCCCCAGGGAGCCACAGGTCTATTCCCCGCAGATCCCTGGGGGAAGGGACTGGACAGTGGGGAGAGCAGACACAGGCCCAGTAACGTCTGGGAAACAGAAAGCTGCTTGCCTGACTGTCACACCTGGGAACTGTCATTGGCCAGAGTAGGCACGGCCACTGCAATCGAGGGAAGATTTGGCATATTTAATCCCCTAAAAAAATAAGTTCCCTCTCTTGGTTCACATTCTCTTGGTCTCTCTTGGTCTCTCTTGGCTGGCTCCTGGCCTGCAGAGCTCTCACACTCCTGCACTCGCACACGTGGCCCACAGCCATGTGGGCCCCACACACGATGGACTAATGGATGCAACTAGCCCGATGCCCTATCGGACCCAACTCCAGCGTGGAACGGAAACTCTGGACACTGGCTCTGCTGTTAGCTCCACAGAATCCCCAGCTGCAGCTCCTCCAGAACTGGATTAAGGAAAATGGCATTTGGGAAACCCAGGGATGTTAATTCCACACCAATAAAAATCACTCATCCTTCTACCCCACCCCCAGCACCCAGTGGGGAAGGGGGTACCCCACTTCCATGATAACATGCTGGGCTCCCCTGCTCCGTTGCATATCACCTAGTGCCGGTCTTGGGTGACCTTACCTCCCTTTTCCTTACCCTGCTTCTCTCTCCATATTAAGGGGAAGCAGAGTTTTTGTCACCCCAAAATATGCCTCTCTGGAGATATTATTTTAGGCTGATCAATTTTAAGAAACAGCAGATGTAAAAGTTCAGCAAACCAAGTAGAAGACATTGATGTTTGTAAGGGAAACGTCCATTTATAAGGGTGTCTCTCTCACTGTACCAGGTCTGTCGTCCTTGAAAGAAGGCACTCGCTTAAAGCTGCATAACAATCTTACCCGTTTACTGTGCTTTTCCTGGCAACGTACCATAACTGACTCTCCACCCCCAGCATCTACTTTTGTCTTCAGCTGAAGGTGATATTTAGGGTGATGGCTTTCATCATTTTAGCAAGTTACTCAGCTTTCCTGGGTGTCTCCATGGATACAAGAAGTATACATGTTATTAAACATCAATTTGATTTTCTCCTGCTAAATCTGTCTTATGTTGGTTTGATTATTAGACCAGTCAAAAATCTTTGAAGGGTAGAGGAAAATTTTTTTCTCCTAGACAATATGATAAATTCACATTAAACACCGTGCACATTATAGCCACACCTTCTGTCCCCATTCAAAGGGAATTACACCAAAGGCATGACTGATGATGTCAGTGTAAGAACATCTAAACCTTTAGAGAATTTTGAGCCAAAATTGATGACAATTGCTGGGAAGCAAGATCTCAAAGCTCCACAAAATCACAGTCTTGTACTTTCTTTAATGCATTTGAAATGGAGGAGACAAGGAAGATTACATGAAGGTGGGAGAAAGCAAGGCAGGGATTGGATTACAGGATAACTAACCAGATCATGCTCTCTCTTGAGAGTTGTTATTTCAAAGATGTGTTAACCCAGATGCACTAGAACAATGGACAGGGCTCCCTTAAGGCAAAGATAAGGCTCTTACTAAAGAAGTTATATGCCTGGGTCTTGACTGTCCCCCATGAGGCTACCTTGTGAGGCTGCTTTTTGTAGAACCCCTTTTTCATCCACGATGGTGAGGGTGTTGCTGTTCACTAAAGATATTATTCTAGAAATTACATCCCTTAAACTGAAACATTCATTGAAAACATTATTTGGTGAATAGTGTTCTTACCTGCTAAAAGAAATAAATGTATAGAAGAGACACTGTATTCTATATGCAATTTC
Source organism: Miniopterus natalensis (assembly GCF_054644295.1). Lineage (NCBI taxonomy): Eukaryota > Metazoa > Chordata > Mammalia > Chiroptera > Miniopteridae > Miniopterus > Miniopterus natalensis. The sequence continues at coordinate 22,308,290 of NC_142086.1, read as the reverse complement.
ATTCTTAAAAAGATATTTTAATTTCATACACTACCACTTTCAAAGGAATAAAGTCAACCTTACATACAAAATTTCAAATACATCTAGCCCTCAGTTGTGTTTCAGCTCCAGGCTGAGAAAAGCAGCAAAACCAGACAAGTGATGCCATGGTTGACCTCAGGACCAGCTACAAGGACTAATAAGCCCCTGCCCTTAAAAGCCCATAGGATGGAGGACCCAGCTTGCTCCTCCTCCCAGGAGCATGCCCACACCTTTCCCCTTCCCCCTTCTTCCCCCCAGGAGTGTTACCTTTACCTTTCTCTTTTTTCTCTTAAACTCCAAGGGCCCTGCTTTTGCCTCCATAACTTGTTTCCTGAGCCCATTCCAACAGAACCTTTCTCAACCAGACACTAAAAGGAAAGGACCCAAACAACATGTGAGTGTTGGGAGTGAGGGGCAGTATTGTCTGCTTTAAAACAATCAGGCAGCCTTTCTCATATAACTGAATAGTTAGAAACACAAGCACTGTGACTTTCTGGATTCAAATTTCTCTTTCATCAGGTATTAGCTGTCCAACTTCGATGATATTATTGAACCTCTTTGTGTTTCAGTTTGCTCTTCTATATAATGAAGATAAAAATCAGACCTACTTGACATGGTTATTCTTAGGTTAAGTGATTTGATACACAGAAAGTCCTTAGAATAATGCCTGGGACAAAGTTAGTGTATAGCAAGTCGATGCAGAAAGTTTTTTCAAAATTTAGGGATAAAATAGTTGCTTGAAATTGTTGAGTTTAAATAATTTGAGTATAAATAATTTATGAATATAAAAGTTTTCACTAATTTTGACTAGTAGATAAAATACTCAATTAAATGATTGAAACTCTGATTTATATATCAGAAAAATTTTAATTTGTACAAATTTAATTTGTAAATTTTCCCATGTGTTCAGTTTTAAGCATGTGCATCTATAAAATTCTAAATAAAATTTTGGTGAATTGTACTATTCAACTAATATTTATTGAACACTGCTATGTTTACAGTTGTTTCAGTTATCTATTATTATGGAAAAACCTCCCAATACTTAGTAACACAAACAGTAACTATTTAGCTCATTATATTGTGGATCAAGAATTCAGGCAGAGAGGCCATAATTCTAGAGCCTCATTTCTGGTTGTCAGCTGGGTTTCTCGATACCCCTCATAACATCTGCTGAAGCTGCAACGTTCAATAGGGCTCCGCCACTCGAGGCCTGTGGCCTGCAGTGGGGTGGCTGGGACAGCCGGCTGGCTTTCTCTCTTCACGTGGCCTCTCTATGCAGCTAACTGGGGTTTCCTTGGGTTGCCTTCTCAGTTCTTGGACTTTTCATATGAGAGTTCGTGGCTCTAAGAGCAAGTATTCCAAAAAGCCAACAAGAAGCTGCAAGGTTTTTTAGTGATTTATCCTCAGAATCCCCAGAACATCACTTTTGCCGTATTTATATTGCTGAGTAAGTCACTAAAGCAAGACCTAAAAACAAGGGGAGGACAATTAGAAACCACTGAGTTCTCAGTGGGACAAGTAGCAAATAATGTGTGTCCTTTAATCTATCTCTTAAGTCAGTAAGTCATTGGCTTTATATCCCTTTCTAGCTACTGCCTTGGCCATAAATTTTCTCAAAATAATTCTTTACCCAGCACATGTCCACTCACTCCTAAATGCCTCTCATCTGGTATTATCTCCCATTATTTCTCTTAAACTCTTTTTGCAAAAACCATTAATGATCTCCCCAATAGCAAATATAACAGAACATTTCCAGTACCCTTTTTTTTTATTTCTAAGGGGGTTTGACACAGTTTAACACTTTCAATAAACACTCCCCGTGCTTTTTGCCTCCCTGGTTGTTTCTTCTTTAGTCCCTCCCTTTTTTTTTTACCATGTTCCTCTTCCCCATCAACTCCACTTTTCCCACACACACCACATCAGCTGTTATCTTTCAACTAGTAATCAACTTCATTCGTTTATCTTCATTTCTACTGCTGCTTATCTAGTCAAAACCAAACCTCTCTTGTACCCGATCCCCTGCAGTAACATCCTAACCGGTGTTCACTCACACGCTTTTTCCCACTTCTAATCTGTGATTCAAATTACAACCTGGACAATGACTTAAAGATTGAAAACCCTTGGATTATTTTCCAATGAACTTAAAATAAAACTTAAAATTTTACAAAGTCCTGCCCCACCCAACTGTATGCCATTCTCCCCTTTACTGTCCTTTGTTTTCAGTTCCTCAATCCACCAAGCTCTTTCTGCCTTAAGATCTTTCTCAATATTCATCTCTCCAGATGGGAAATGTCACCCCTCTGTCCCTCCCTCCGTCCCTCCCTGCCACCCTCCCTTCCTCCCTCTCTCACACTTACCCTACCTAAAGTCTCAAATATCATGGCCTCAGAGACCACCTCACTCACCTGTCTACATAAATCAGGTCCTCCCATAACTCTTTGTCTCAGAAAATTATCATTTTTCTTCATAAAATACATTACTAATTGTAATTATGTATTTGTTTGTTTATTTCTTTTATGTTGTCACCAGTAGGTAGGATGTAAGTGTGATGAGGTCAAGGGTATTATTTTTTTTCTTTAACTATTTTGAGTATAATGGTGGTAAATTTTCCCTCTGGAGTCAGACTATCTGATACATGTTCTGGATCTAGAACTAGCTCTGACTTTGGGGAAATTATTTAATTTCTTATGCATCAGTTCCCTTATTACAAAAATGTGGACAATAATAGTACCTTCCTAATAGGATTGTGGTAAAGACTTAATGAAATAATGCATGTTAAAAGCTTAGCAAATGGTCTGGCATGTAGCAGCTGCTCAACATATATTTTCTGTTGGTATTTCTATTATTATTGTCTCCTGCACAGTGCCAGGAACACAGTCGGTGCTGAGTAAGTATTTAATGATTGGGTGAATGAATGACAAAAGTCAGGCATTGCTTTATTTCTACATGACGTTCTGTATTTTACCTACATTTTATATATTTTAAAAGATGTTTTAAAAGAACTATATTTTTAAAAGATATATGTGAAAGAACTAAGAAAAAAATTATTCTCTTTCATATAAGGCTAAATATTTCCCTTGCCTTCAATGTTGGCTTTATATAAAAATAAAATGTCTTGATTATATTTTAAGGGATCATACAAAAGTTAATTCCAATTAGTCCAAGTGGAGTGTTTACACATTTTGAATTAATGACATTCTGATTAATGAGTTTTTCCCTACTTACGGTTTATTCTAAACTGGAAGTCAATTATGCGTGCTGATAAATCATTAAATTTAATTCACATAAGCATTTTTAAAATGAGATCATTGAACAGCATTTCTCATGAATAAGAATATATTCATGGTATTATATTCTGCAAGAGGAGAGCTGGCCTGTGACATTAAAAGAAAGTCGCCTTTTTAGGAATGAGAAAGAGAAGGCTCTACGTGTCCTTCACACAGGGTCGCCCTGCCCGGCCACCGCACGGTCCTCTTGCTGACACTGCCCACGAGGGGCAGGAAAACTGCTCCAAGGCGCCTCCCCCAAATATAGCTCCACCTAAGGCCCAGAGGCTCGGAATCTGAATAGACAGCGTTTCTGCGGCTATGTTATGCTCTGTGGCACGGGTGACTTTAAAACGAAGAGCTTGACCGGGGCACAGGGGCCCGGAAAAGCAGAGCCTTCCCCAGCCGGTGGCAGGCGGGCAAGTCAGAGGGGCCTGGAGCCGGAGAGGGATGCGGGGCTGGGAGGGGAGAGCCACTTGGGAGGGAACAGGGATGCAGCGGCCTCAGGGGCTGCCAGTGGCCTCCAGCGTGTGGCCAACGAGATGGGGGCCTCCCTAGCACAGCTGCGGGGAGCTGACTCCTGTGGGTCGCAGGAGTTATGGGGAGACACCAGGCTCCAGGTGAGGGCAAAGCCAGCCCCCGCCGCCCTGCAGTCCGCCTGGCGAGGCCCTGGGCCCAACACCCCGCGACACCAGCCTGGCCTTCTGACTTACAGAACCTGTGATTTAAAAAGTTGAGTTTTGTTAGCACGACTGGGTGGCTCGGTTGGTTGGAGCATTGTCCCATACACCAAAAAGGATGCGGGTTTGATTCCCGGTCAGGACGCATACCTAGGTTGTGGGTTCGATCCCCTCTTAGGGTGCATAGGGAAAGCAGCCAATTCATGTTTCCCTCTCTCCCTCTGAAATAAATAAGCATATACTTGATTGAGGATTAAAAAGGGGGAGAGTGTTTTAAGATGCTAACTAAATTTTGGTAACTTGTTATGCAGCAATAGAAAATTAACACAACAGGGAACAATCTTAGCATCCAGGAAGCGAGCCACTGAACTTAGATTATGATTTAGATCTCAAACAAAGTCCTTAAATTTGTCTTATGTTGATATCCAAACCACTAAGCCAACATGCACATTAATACAATTGTAAAGTGAGTGGATTGGTCTTTTTAAGTTCCTTTTCCGTAACAAAAATTCTACCATTATTTGAAAAAAAACTTTGAACAAAATTTCCAGCATTATATTCTAACAACTAAGCAATTTACTGATAATGTGTCTGAAGGTTGAAGAAACACTGATTGAAGCTACTTTCTTACAAGGGAGTTTGCATTTCCACCCCAGATAGACCCATATTTGGCATCATTTTTTATAGTTTGATAATACTGCTTGTCAGCAGCAGTATACATTCTTGTTCTAAAATACACTCCTATCATCTAAAATATTACTCATGATTACCCACATATGCCTGCCACACATCTGTTTTTAGCTTTTCTATCCCTACTCCTAGATTCCACTCTAACTTTTCAATGCATTGATTTCTTAAAATTTCATCAACCACAAATTTACTACCCTGCCAGGCCCTCCTCCCATTTCCAAATGATTGTGCACACCTGAGGCTTTTCAACTCCACAGTACTTCTCCACTTGCCTGGCATTTCCTTTAAGACTATTTTCAGTAATCCAAACCTCTAAAAACAATGCAATAAATAGATATGGATGTGAACGCCCTATTAGCAGTAGAACTGAGAGAAATTAGCAATTGATTTAATATGGGAAATGAATAGAGGGAGAAATTAAAAATGACATCAAGAGTAGATGACTTGAAGGCAGATGAAACCAGTAACAACAATGACAACCAAAAAGGTAATACAGAGGAAGTAAATCTGAAAGGAAATGATAGCTGATTATCAATATACTGAGCTGTATATTCAACTACTCAGAGGAGAGATCTGTACCACAAGATTTAAAATGTAACCTTATTTTACAACTTTAGACTAAGTCCTAATCCCCTCTCCTGAATTCTGGATTTTTCAACCCTGTATTTTTAAGTGAATCTGTATTTTCCTTTACGCCTTGAAACTTATTTTCATCTGTATATAATAAACTATGCTTGATGTGAGTATAAGCTGATACTCTCATTTAAGAAATGATCTTCTATTGTGTTTCTCTTTGTAATTCAGGGAGTAACAATCTTCTTTAGGGAATATTCGTTCAGACATTATAGCCAGTTTGCTATGATGACCAAGCAAGGAAATTTCACTTCCAAGTATAACCACAAACCCAGCTACTTTCCTCTGTAAACTATTGTTCCAACATAGTTCAGCCTGAAATTTTCCAGCTGTGCTCAAGGGCTTCTCGCAACCACATGGAAACTATTTCTTGGGGCTTATTTTTAATTATAGCCTTTACTCTCCTTTGGTTCTTCAGATATTTCTGCTCCCAAGGTTACATGATGCTCCAGAGACATAACATTTGTGACACCAGCACTGTATAATATTCTGTAATAACGAATGTCATAGGACAGATGGAAGCGTAACCACAGAACTTGGTTCTGTTTCTGTAGTTTATTCAGAAAGATGTCCATACTACCACTAATGTGTGTGCTTTGAACTCATCAGATGTTATTTATCCAGTTAGATGCCTTTAAATATACCACACAACTAGGATCCCACAAACTGTCATGCCAAGCAAGATCCATACCCTTAATGACAGAAGTGGTAACATACATTACACATCCTTCCAGCAGAAAAATGTAGTAAAGAACATTGTGTAATGTGTCTGTCTTGAGAAGCAAGCTCCTAAAGACTGATGCATCTTACTGGCAAAAGCATCCAAGTCAACTCTCAAGTGAAGTCATGTTCATTTTCCATAAATGACCAGAAGTAAACCAAAGCCCAGTAATGTAGATACAAATGTTTTTAGTTCTGTCTGAAATAATCACGGTGGATGTATTCATAATTCAGCCTCTAGTGATTAGAATCTCAAAATTCTGGTTAATTCTAAAGTGAATCCAAATTTTGTGTATTCCAAGAAGCGGTTGAAAGATCCAAGATGTTTTCTATCCAATAGAACTATTCACCAAAACAAGGGGACAACTGAACTTCTCAGAGACTATTCCAGAATTGACTGAGAAGATTAAAATAATTGTTATGCCCCAGATCCCCTACTAAAGGGTCCTCCAGTGACTTTTGCTTAATTCTTAAAGCTTTTTAGTTTAAAGGAGTCCAAACATTGTTATCAGTATAACATTTTTTTCAGTGAAGTCTGTATGAGAAAAGAGGTAGAATGAAAGTAGTGTTTATTATTAAATATTAATTAATTTATTTATATATATTACTTATGCAAAGTAGCTAATCATATATTATAATTCCCTTTCTACAGATGGTGAATCTGAGATTCAGAGACAAAAAGACTTTCTAATAAGGACTGAGTAAGATCTAAACCAAGGTATTGACTTTCAGGGATACCAAGAAAGCTAGAATTCAGGAGCCTAGGATGAGACGAGAGAAAGGGCTCCAGAATCTACATAGGGGGATCCTAGAGTCTTTCAGTGAAGATGACATGAGTGTGTGTGAGGTGAAACTCTACAGAATCAGGCCAAAAAAAAACAAAAAACCTTAAGGGAAAGAATAATTACTGGGTACCTCATCAGACGAAAAATTTCTGATAGCTCACAGAAGTCTGCGTATTATCCATTCAGTTCCCAGCAGCCAGAATGCAGCAGCCTTATGGAAAATGCTGGGTGTTATGGACTGAATTGTGTGCCACAGTATTCATATAGTGAAACCCTAACCCCCATCATGACTATATACAGAGATAGAGCTTTTAAGGAGATATTTTAGGTTAAAGAAGCTCATAAGGGTGGAGCCCTAATCTGATAGGATTGGTATCCACGTATACAAGAAGAGGAAAAGACAAGAAAGTACACAGAAGGACATTGGCTCATGTACAGAGAGAAGAGCATGTGAGGACACATGAGAAGGCATCCATCTACAAGTCAGAAAGAGAGGCCTCACCAGAAACCAGTCCTGTCAACACCTTGATCTTGGACTTCCAGGCTCTATAACTGTGACAAAATCAATGTTATTTAAGATACCCAGTCTGTGGTATTCTGTTATGGCAGCCCAAGCAGATTAACACACTGGGAGTCTGTGGATTACCCAGAAAATACTATCCTTCTATATTGGGAATTAACTAGTGTTAGAGAATGTCTACATTTACTCGCCCAAAAATGGCTTAAAAGCAAGCCTGGAATGAACTATGCTTATTTGTAAGTAATGTAGCTGCCTGTCAGAACAAAATATAGAACTTATTAAAGGAGTGCAACAAAATCTAGGCTCACAATGAGAAATTTACAATGTCTAACATCCAATCACAAATTACTAAACATGCCAAGAAGAAGGAAAATGTAAACCTTACCCTGGAAAGAAAATGACTGATCAATATAAACTGGCCAAGGAATGACAGAGATAATGGAATTAGTGGACAAGGGCATTAAAACAGCTACAATAAATATTGTAAATATGCTCAAATTTTAAAAGAGACATAAATTTGAGGAAATAACTAGAAGATATAAAAAATAGTCAAATAAGCCCGTCCGGGCGTGGCTCAGTGGTTGAGCGTCGACCTAGGATCCAGGTGATCGGGGTTCGATTCCCGGTCAGGGCACATGCCTGGGTTGCAGGCTCGATCAATCACTCTCTCATCATTGATGTTTCTATCTCTTTCTCTCCCTCTCCCTTCCTCTCTCTGAAATCAATAAAGATATATTTTTAAAAAAAAAATAGTCAAATAAGACTTCCAGAAATTAAAAATACATTATCTGTCATGAAAATTTCACTGGACATAGTTGATAGCAAATTAAGCACTTTAGGGGACAAGAAGTAGAGAGAAGTGAGGTGAAAGGCAGCAATAGAAACTGTTCGAAATAAAGTGGAGAGAAAATAAAATTTTAAAAAATGAATAGAGCCTCACTATCTTGTGGGAGATTATCAAGCAACTTAACCTGCGTGTTATTGGAGTCGGGGGCAGGGTGGGGGGGAAGAGTAGAATATATATATATATATACACATACATATACATACACATATATATCTACACAAACGCACACACACATATACACACATATATATGAAAGATGGCCAAACATTTCCAAATTTGATAAAAGTATAAACCCACAGACTCAGAAAGCTTAACAAATCCCAAGCATGATTTAAAAAAAAAAAAAAAAAAAAAACTACACTGAGAACATCATAATTAAATTGCTGAGAACAAGTAATATAGAAAGGAAAAGATACACTATGTATACAGGGCAAAGATAGGGATGACTTTAGACTTCTAATTGTCAGAAAAAAGAAAATGAAGTAACATCTTTGAAATGTGGAAAGAATACAAAATGTCAATCTAGCATTCTGTACCCAGAGTAAATATCTATTAAGTCTAAAAGTAAAATGAAGAACATTTGAGAAAAAAGCTGAGAAAATTCACTTGGCCAACCTGAACCAAAGGGGAAAACGTGATAAAGGAAGCTCTAGAGGCAGAAGAAAAATGATACCAGATGAACGAGGGCAAGATACCGTGTGGACAAAGACAAGATACCGTGTGGGTGAGGGCAAGAGCATCAAAAATGGCATGCGAGTAAATACCAAATACCTTAATCTCCAATTATATTTTTTCATTAAAAAGCATTATGCAAATTAATTCCTCCAGTCTTGTGTATTTTTCAAACAAGTTTCCCATGCATCTCTTTTTGTAAATAGTCTACTTCCTTTCGTGGGTGTGGATACAGGTGCAGTCCATTTGAGAAAACTCTGCATCTTGATTTTGTCCCTCTAATTAATGTCCACTCTTCATCATTCAGTTTCTTTTCACTTTATGTTGCAGCTGGTGAGTTAGATGACATTTAACTTATTAAAACACGCACAGTTGCCCTGGCCAGGTGGTTCAGTTGGTTGGAGCATCCTCCCATACGCCAAAAAGGTTGCAGGTTCAATTCTGGGTCAGGGCATATATCTGGGTTTTGGTTTCTATCCCCAGTGGGGGCACATTCGGGAGGCAACTGATGGATGTTTCTCTCTCACATCAATGTTTCTCTCTTTCTCTCACTCTTCCTCTCTTTCTAAAATCAATAAAAACATATCCTCAGGTGAGGATTATTATTTTTAAAAAGACATACTGCAGGAATTTAAGTGCTGGAGTGCTCAGAGTGCCCATAATAATAATAATAATAATAATAATAATAATAATAAAGATAAATTGTTTATAAAGTGACATAAATTCATTTAATAGTAAGAAACTAGGTTTGCTTACTACCTGTCAAAAGATACTCAGATCTTTTCAAAAGATCTACATTCATTCAAATTATGTATTGAACACAAAGAAACACAATCTTTGGGGTTGTTTTATTGTTGTTTTGTTTTGTTTTTGTTTTGCTCTTTTTCTCCCCAAATAAAAAATTTAATAAACATTGCTAAAATATAATTTAATATTTTAATGATCCAAATTTTTTTCATATAAAGTAAATTCATTTTAACTATCAAATTACACAAACCCATTGCTGCCTGGAGAATTATGCTACAACATAATTAGAATATTACCATAATAGAATATTATCAGCAGAATCAAACATATATTCAAAGAATATTGGTTTTTTTACCAAAAAGCTCTAGACTTCAAACTTCAAGCATCCCTTGTCCAAGATATTTTCTGGGAAAAGAAATATAAAATTGAAGAAAAAATAAAGCTAGAAAAAACTCTTTAAGTTCTTAATATTTAGAGTTGAAATTTACATAGTATTATCTTCTTACTGTCTTTTTTACAAATACTCCAACGGCTTGCCACAGAACTTGGAATAATATCTACAATCCTTGTCATTTTACTCACTCCCCAAATGTTTTGGCCCTTGCTGACTTGGCAGGTCATCTCCTGCCATTCTCACCCCACCCTCCTAACAAGTTCCATCAAGCCCTATTAACCTAGTAACATTGTTTCAGTTTGTTGATGTTACCAAACCCCTTTCCCCCTCTCTAACCGCTGTTCCCTCTACCTGGGAACACTTTCTACCTGGTGAACTTGTCACCTCCATTCTTCCTCTCTTCCCATCGGAATCAGTTTATAATATTTTATGATATTCTTTATTTTTCCCTCATTACATTTATCTCACATACTAATTGTGTATTTGTATATCTTTTTTATGTCACTCCATTCCGGTAGATAGGTATCAAGTCTACTCTGTTTCTCTCTACATATCCAGGACGTGTGCCTGGCACAGAGCAGGCACTTCACATTTGTGAAATGAGTTACCAGCTAGATTTGCAACTGAAATCGTGAATGCTTTCTATAAGGAATGCCAGGTCATTCTTAAATGAAACTCACGGACTGTGGTGGTATTGGCTATTATTTTATATGCCCTGGGAGGTCTTCCAAGCACACTGTATATTGAAATAGATTAACTTAGCGTTACATCGATTCCTAGGTATGGCACGAAGAATCAGTTAAAAGCATCATATTACGTGTGATCATTGAGGGGTACCAGATGCATAGAAATTCTAATGTTTTCTCCAGAAAGAATAGTGTTCCACACACCTTTATGAACTTATAGTAGAAATGGAAGCACTAAGTTATAATAAGATGTTATAAAATGGAAAGGAAAAGCAATGCCGACAGTGGAAATCCACGTTCCGTTATGATTGGAATATGCATCCCTCGGGCATGGCGATGCGAATCGGTGTCGCAACAGCGCCACACCGTGGTCAGATCCGGAATTGTTTGCTACTCCCTGGGAACGCTTGGTTTTAAGGGTGATGTGCCCAAGCATTTATTCAATACTAAATTGAAGTAATTTGAATAGTAAACTGAAAATTCATCTTAATCCATAATTTTATTAGTATCCCTTAATCATCATAGCTTAATATCATGCCGGCATGGTTACTGTGGTTGCTTTCTAATTGTCCATTTCTCTCCCTTCATCCAAAAGAATATTTTTTTAACTCAAATGGATTATTTAGAAAGAAAAAAAAGATGAAACTATACTGTATCGCTTTATTTTAGCAATAAGCTCCTTTATTAATCATTATCCCTTTTGCACAAAATTTATCTAATATACAATAATCTGAGATGCTAACCTGAGTTAAGCTTAAATTTTATAGAGCTTTTTCAAAACTTTGAATTAAAGTTTAAATATGTAAGGTCCACAGTTTTCATATATACTCACTTCAAAGTGCCTTTGTGCACAACCCTCTTTTTCTAGTATCCAGTGAAGAGAGTTCCTAAGTGAAGGACAAAGGGAGAAAAATCTAACTAAATTTCCCAATCCTCCTTGGTCAAACCTTTGGGACTTTTTTTTTTTTTTTTTTTTTTTTTTTTGTGGTTGAAGTGAAGGCTCAAAGCACCTTGCACTTAAAAATGCATTTGGCTACTCTGTTTGAAAAAGTAATAATATATAATATATCTTGATTGGCTTGTTTGTTAGTAATTTTACCATGTAATAGAGGAAAGACATTTTGTTAGCTAAAATCACTCATTCGTTCTTGTTTCATCCAACGCTGACGACTTTCTATATTAGATTCTATATGTGGCACAGCAAAGGTTTTCCCCAAGTAGGCGCCTCCCAGAGGGGAGAATGTGATCACCACCTTTTGTTTCTCCATCAGCTTCGAGCATAGTTTGATGTCCATAGTGAAAATCTAATATTTAGAATGACTGAGATAGGCAAGTAATTTTTTAAGCATTTTATTATGTGTTGCTCCTTGTAACTATATAACTCTGAACCACGTATGGTGTGTCAACATGTCATGTGACTTAACTAGCCCCCTAATTTGTCTGGAAGTTTCATTCCTTATGCATCAAGTGATGCAGGATCATTTTCTTTTTCTTTTTCTTTTTTAAAATTTATCTTTATTGTTGAAAGTATTACAGATGTCCACACTTTTCCCCCATTGACTGCCTCTACCTCGCATCCACCCCACCCCCAGGCCTTCCCCATACCAATGTCTGTGTCCATAGGTTATGAATATAAGCGTTTAAGTCCTTTGATTAATCTCTCCCCACCCCTGCCCCTCCCCCACCTTATGATTTCAATCATCTTGAACTAGCAGAGATTGGTTTTGTGTCCTAACATGTGGTCTATCTTTGAGAATGACCCATGTGCACTTGAGAGGAATGTATATTCTGCAGCTTTGGGGTGAAATGTTCTGTAAATATCAGTTAAGTCCATCTGATCTAGTGTGCTATTTAGAGTCACTGTTTCTGTGTTGATGACTTTTTGTCTGGAAGATCTATCCAGTGAAGTCAGTGGGGTGTTAAAGTCCATGACTATGGCTGTATCGCTGTTGATCTCTCCGGTAAAGTCCTTAAGGTTATTATTGATGGGTCCTTATTTATTGTCATTTTAATTCTTCATGACTATGTTTCTCTCTCTATTTCGTATTACGGCAATCCCTTTAACATCTCCTGCAATGCTGGTTTGGTGGTGATAAACTCCTTTAGCCTCTTTTTGTCTGGGAAGCTCTTTATTTCATCATCTATTTTGAATGATAGCCTTGCTGGAGAGAGTAGTCTTGGCTTCAGATCTTGGTTTTAAAAGAATAGCTAAAAATGTAATGCATTGTTTGAAAACTCTAATGACATTTTAATTATAACTAAGTTTTTAAACATAAAATTTCTAATGTTATAATTAATTATGACATTGGTTTCCATTTGATCGTTTCTGACTTCCATTCCTACTTTACCACTCTTTTAGAGACTTTCTCGTCTTAAGGGCATTTACCAAACAGTAGTTTCCAGAAATAGTTACAGGACAAATGAAGCGTAGTGAAACAGTGTAGCTTCATTTTTTTCCAATGACAGAGTCGTCTTTTAAAGCCCTAAGGTTTTAAAAATGACTTTGCTCCAGGATTTTAGTGATAATGCCTATTATGTTTACCTATTTTAGCTACATCCATTGAAATAATGGAATGAGTTTATTCTTTTTTTAACTAGAATAATCACTTGTTAAGCACATAACACACCCAGTCCCTCAGATATAATAAAATAATTTTGGTATTCCATATGTTCAAGTCCTGTATCTAGAATACTTGTATGGTCTAATTCACGTCTTTACCACCACAGTTGCTTCTTTCTTTAAAGTGTTTCTCTAAAAAAAATCCTAGTAAATTCTAAGTCTGTGGCATTTGGTTAAAACATTTATATTTGTTTAATTATTATTATTTTCACATGAAGAATCATCCTGGAGTCTTAAATATGGAAAAGGCCTTAGAGGAAATTAACCTGGGAGGATTAAAGATGACGGCAGACTGAATGGAAGCTACACTAACACTCTCCTGGGACCAAACTGGAATCACAACTAAACTATAGAAAAACCATCCTGAATAATCAACTGCAACTGAAGACTAGCTGGGGAGCACCCTCATAACCAAGGAGGAAAAGTGGAGACCGCATAGAGTCTGGTAGGAAGTGCGGAGGCGAGAGAGGGCTGGCTGGGCTCCCACAGGCAGCAGCTGAAGGTCCGGAGGGAGATCTCAGCTGTGGGGGTTCCCACTGAGGACTCTGGGGCCTAACCCCAGGCTGGACTTCCCAGCCAAGAGCACCAGAACTGAGATAGGTGCCCACATAATATCTGGCTGTGAAAAGCAGGAGGGTTTCTGTCTGCCAGGGAGAAATGGCTGGAACTGCAGGCACCCTCTTAAAGAGCAAACACACAAAGTTTCATGTGCAGCCACTCACCTTGGGCTCCAGCAGAGGGGGGCAGAGTGGACTGGAGCTATGTGAGGGGAATCCAGGGTTATGGGCTCTGGAGATAGAGCTCAGAGGGCACCCCTCTGGATTCCTGTGCCAAATCATTCCCCCATACAGCAGAGCACCTTTCACAGACAGACATTTACCTTCCAAGCAGGTTTTGCCTGAAGGGGAAGCAATTTCCCTACCCTGCTGGAAAACCTCTCACCCTACCCTGTGGAGTTTCTATAGCCTGAAGCTCATTAAGAGAATCAGATTGCAGGCAAAGGTAGACCTCAGAGAGCTTTGAGTCTTTACCTGATCCGCTTCTGGATCTGGGCCTTGGAAAAGCAGACTTGGGTGGGCATCTTGGTCCTGTCCAAATGCACCCAGCCCCAACAGAGGGGACCTCAAGCTGTGGGTTGTTGATAGCTCCAAACAGGGTACTCAGGGCCAGTCACAGCAGCATCTCACCTTGGCCTGCATGAGAGACCTTCCAAAAAGACTGACAGTCCTAGCAGGCCTACCTAATACACTGAAACACACCCTTCTTTTATAGCTTGTACTTTAAACTTCCTAATTGTGTGGTTATTTGATTATATAGTACCCTATAGATTGCAAATTCCTTTAGAATGCACATCCCTCCTCCTCATTTCTTCTCCTTTATTGTGCCTTTACAGAATACTTGCATAAAGAAAATGACCAGGATACATTTGCTATTGAAGACTCAGGGCTGGCTGTGAATGTCTCCTGGAGGACATCAAAACTATAATGTGCCAAACTTTGGGTGATATAAAATTAAGGTGAATTAAAGAGATTAGGATGCTAAGATATCACTCACCATAGTTACCAAGAGTAAAAAATGTAGGACAGCAGGATGTCATGAATTTCAAGGGAATAAACATTTCAGGAAAATTTGTCAAGTTAGCAAAAAAGATCTAGTAAGATTTTTTAAGTCTCTAAGCTTTTTTTTTTTTTTTTTTTTTTGCAGTTAAAATAAATACTGATGAATTTGTTGAGAGGATTTTCAGTGAACTAGTCTGAGCAGAAGCCAAGTTGCAGTCGGGTTAAGAAGTGAATGGGGAATAAGAAAGACAAGGAAACACAGAGAACAGTTTCCAGAGCTTCTTAGATGTGACAGGAAAGAAACAAGGAAGTAGAATTGAGAATATGTAATAACTTTATTTTCTTTCTCTTTTTAAAAATTGATTTTTAGAGAGAGGAAGGAGGAGAGAGAGAGAGACAGAGAGAAACATCAATATAAGGAACATCCATCAGTCTCCTCCCCCACGCACCCTGACCGGGGATCAAACCCGCAAGCTGGGTGTGTTCCCTGACCAGGAGTCGAACCCACCACCTTTCCGTGTAGGAGATGATGGTCTAACCAACTGAGCCACACTGGCCACGGGTAATAGCTTTATTTCCAGATGCTGAGTACATTTTCAGTTCCGTAACCAGCATCTTCTGTGGAACTCTTTGAGCACGGAAAATAATTTGAAGTTACTTATGTGCACGTATTCTATCTTAGTTATTCACTGGTACCATGGAAGCAAGATTCATGTCTTTTCATCTTTGCAGACTTCATATACTAACATAGTATCTTATACTTAGACAGTGCTCGATATGACTTAGACAAGGGAATGAAAGTCCCTTCCAGGTGACCTTATCCTGAATGATTCCTGAGCTCAGTGTTTTATACGCTTTGCCAGTTATGAGTAGAGCCAGTTCCTTCAGGTTCCTGACCAGGGGCTACTGCGAGGGATTACATTTCCACCTCTGTCTTCCAGACTGAGTAAATAACCTTCTAGGAGTAAAGTGGAGGGCAGGTACAACAGGCACTGGAATGATTTCTGGTCCTACAGAGGTGCTAATCTTGTCGATCCAGGAAGGTTTTACCATCCACCGCAATTATTTATCCATCCCAGAGAAATTCAGGTCCCAGAATAATTGTGCTTTTCTACACCAATATAAGTATTTTAAATTCTCATTTGCATGGCAAGTCACGTGACATGAGTCCCTAGACATTAGTGTCACCAGAAAACTAAGAACGGCAAGTTTCTTGGGGGACTGTGGGTGAGGCAGAAATCTGTGTTACAACAGTCTAAATTCACATCAAAGAATGAGAACCACTGCTTTAGTGGAAGAAATGGGTTTAAATTACAAAGTGGCAAATTTCCAGTCAATATAAGACTATTTCTTTATGAAGTGTATATGTTTTCTTTTGGTTACTTCTAGTATTATTTTTAAATCATTTCATTAGGAAAATTTCTAAACAAATTAAGAAACAGAAAGCATAATATTCCCCAATTAGCACTCACAACCTTTTTTTCCAATAACTATTTAATCTATTTTCCCTTTTAATTTGGTTAGATGTAACATTAGTGTAATTGTTCTGTTAGAAAATCTCTCCTCCATTAAAAAAAAAATCATTGAAGTATTTCAGGGTGAAATAACATATCTTGGATTTTCTTTCAAAAGAAAGAACTTTTAATAATAACTGTTGATCCCACATTAAATGAGTTATCTAGAGAGATAGTAAACTTCCTCTTATTGAGTATATCCTAAAAATTTTGAGGGACTATCTGTAAGAAATGCTGTTGAAGCATTTCTGCCTTATGTTTTAGGGAGAAATAGACAATCTCTAAAATCTCTCCAACACTAAATCATATAATTATATGATAAATATGCATTATGTATATGAAATGGGATTTTAATTAGATATTTAAATTACAAAGATAAGTTTCTCACTGAAATCACTAGTAGAAGAATAGAAACAAATATCTATTCATATGTAAAGGTTAGACAAATAATGTCATTATCTAAGAAGTCTACTTATATATTATAATTATGATATTAGAAATACGGCTTTCAAATTATTGAACCAAATCTTACATATAATCACTATAATCACTACTGAGGATTTATTGCAAAATGATCATCTCCCAATATCAGCGGGACTATATAAATATATCTACATTGCAAACTGTTGAAAGATATATCCCACATTCCTAGAGCACAATAAAACTCTCAGTCAGAATATAAAATAAATGTTATTGAATAACTGACCATATTTACAAATGCTGACTTTGTGGTTCAAGGACGGAGCTACCTCTGAAGAACTTAAGAAGGCTGTGTTTCCTGTAACACACAGAGGGATTGGCCAGAGATGACGGTAGGATTTTATCTCTTTCTAACGTCAGTTGATTAGGAATGGTGCCTAGAAAAGTGTATTTAAGAATGTGTGACCTCCTTTGAGCTCAATGGGAAAAAATGAGAACACTGATTATTGACGTCCACTATGGTCTGGTGAAGGAAGGAGGAGTGTGGAATCAAGTATTTATTGACCCCATTATAGACCACTCGACACTGAGCTTTTCCCTCAATTCCACCTCCTTGACTAGCTATAAAATTTCTATTCATTCATGTTTCAATTGCTAGCCATTCTTCCAGAGTACCTCCTCTTCGAGGAAAGTAACGGTTAATTTTGGCGGGCAAAAAATCACTTTTTTTCCATATTTGCATAAGACAGTGGCATCCCAGAACATCCTCTCAGCAGACAGCTGCCAGCCACCATCAGTATAAAATTAATGAAGAGGAAATGCAAGGTCAACCCAGAAAACATTAATTTGGAAAAGAGAAACCAAAAGATGTAGATAATAACAGTGCCAAAATAATAATAATATAATAATAATACTGATTCAGCATTCCTCTCCCTGCCTAGGTCCAGTCGTGCTCCTTGACTCCTCCTGAGTAATGATTAAAATTCCCCTTGCTGCGGCCACCGGCACAGCAGGTGTCTCCCACTTTTGCATCCGGCCCGGCTCTCCCGCACCGGCTCCCTGTCCCCGTCCCGCAGAGCCAGGCCGCCCAGGCGCAGGCACGGGTGATTCCCCTCGTCACGGCCTTAACGGGCCCTGGTGGTGGACCCGCCAGTGAAGCGAGAATATGGGAAGCCTCGCTCAGGAAGGCAGAGCACTTCACAGCAAGATTTATCATCGGGCTTCTTTAAATAATAGCCTCCCCCACTGCCCTTAACATCTTATATTATTTGCTAACATTCTAATCACGCACAATTCTCGGGAGCTTACACATTAGTGAGAGAAATCAGACAATAAGGCGATTCTTATGTAATAGTGAAAGCTGGCGAGGACGTTCCAAGTTAAGGTTGAGCTGATCCCTCAAGACCAGTGAAGCTTTTTGTACGCAGGTAAATATCTTTTCTGTAAATGTCCACTGGGCCCCTCTTATGAATTGGTATCTTTTGACCTTCTTGCTCGGAGTGTAACGAAGGCCCTGCTTTCCCCGCAGCCTGCTGGAGTAGCAGCTGCATTCTCTCACACTCTCCTGTCGGCTGGCGTGAATGTGACCACGCTTCCTCGCTCCTCCTGACAACCCTCGGCTCCGAATCCCACGGCATCAGACTAGGCCAGACACCACCCTCCTTGTTCCCGTGATCTACAGATCCTAGGTCACCCCCCTTCTTTAAGGATTTTAAATCCTGGCTCACTATTACTTTCTCTAACATTGTTCCCGTGATTTAATAGAAAATCACTCCAATAACCAGTAACTACACCGGCCCTTGTCCCCCTCTACTCCAGAGATCTGGATCCCACCCTCCTTTCTCGTCTACTGTGGACTGAATTGTGCCTCCCCAAATTCATATGCTGAAGCCCTGTCCCTAATATGATGGTATTTGGAGATGGGGCTTTTGGGAGGTAATTAGGTTTGGATAACGTCATGAGGGTAGATCCCTCATGATGGGATTAGTGTCCTTATAAGATAGGCACCAGAAAGCTTGCTTCCTCTCTTTTTCTACTCACACGCACCAACGAAAGGCCCCGCATCTCTTTCAAACTACCTCATTTCTACCTCTGCTTCCTTTTGGATCTTAATTCTTATAAAGAGTGCTTATTACTTCAATATCTTTCTTTCCATTTTCTCTTGAACTCATACAATTCAAGCTTCTGCCCTCTGTCACTGCCTTAAAGTGGCCCCAGTCAAGGCCACCCAGTGACATTAAAGCAGCTGTTCATTTCCTTCAAGGGGCTCTCAGGACACCACTGCTTTTTGCTTTTCTTTGTATCTAACTGGCCACTGTTTCTCTATTTCCCTTACTGATTCCTCACTTCCCTGATCTATTAACCCAGAACTCAGAGGGACCCAGAACTCAGTCCTCAGACTCTTTCAGTGCCTCACATCATACTCTGACGGTCTCAGCCATTCTCATGGCACTAAATAACACCTTTATGCTCATGATTTCCAAATTTATACCTTTGGTTGGTGTCTTTAGACAAGACACATGCTTTAGGCCTCTTGACAGTTTTCAGACACTACTTGAGAAACTCCAGAGTTACCATTTCATCGTCAACCGCAAACTACATCTCCGCTTAGATATTTAATAAACATCTCAAAGTAGCATATTTTTAAAAAAGAGGGAGAGAAAGAAAAAGAAAGCCCTGGTCTTTCTCACATCACTCCTGCCCCAACTCTGTTCCTCCTGTAGTTTCCTCCATCTCAGTTCACTGCGGGCCCAGCTTCTGGGTGCTCGGCCAGAAGCTCTGAAACCATCGTTGTTCCTTCTCTGTCTTGCTCTCAGGAAATTCTTTCACCTCCCCCTTCAAACAAGCCTTTGAATCTGACTAGTTCTCACAACCCCCACGGCTCCCATCCTGGTCTAAGCTGCCATCATCTCTCACACAGTTTACTACAAATAGCTTAATAATTGGCCTTACTGCCTCCACCCGCTCTTGCCCGAACAAATTCTCATTCCAAGGATTCTTTTAAAAAATCAGATCACACTACTTGTCTGTTTAAGATTCTCCAGTGGCTTCACATGATATTTAGGGTATAATCCAAAGCTCCCATGATGACCTCTGGAGCTGCGGCGTTGTGCCCCTGGCTACTTCTCATTTCCCACTGCTCCATCTCCTGCTCACTGATTCATTATGGCCACTGGTCTCCTTGATGTTTCTCAAACCTGTGACCATGTTCGACTCCAGGCTGTGCACTTGCTATTCCCTGCATCGGCATAGCCACATAATTCACTCTTTTAATATAATTTAAATTTTTATTGTTGGCACTATTACAGATATCCCTCATCCCCCCCACCCCCTTGCCCACCCAGCCCCTGCCACCCCTCCCCTGGCCTTCAGCACTGCCACATGATTCACTCTTTTTTTTTTTTAAATATATCTTTATTGATTTCAGAGAGAGGAAAGGAGAGGGAGAGAGAGAGACAGAAACATCAATGATGAGAGAGTCATTGATCGAGCCCACAACCCGGGCATGTGCCCTGACCGGGAATCGAACCCTGATCGCCTGGATCCTAGGTCGACGCTCAACTGCTCAGCCACGCCCGGCTGGGCCACATGATTCACTCTTGCACTGCTTTCAGTTCAGAGCAAAAGCTGCCTTCTTAGGAGTTTCCCTTCACTACTCTATTCAAAAAAGTAACCTCTCCTTACAACCTACCCCTCTCCACTGCTGTTTTTTTCCCAGTAGCACCGCCACCTGGACTATGTCATATTTTACATGTTCATTTCTTTTCTTATCCTATTAGAATTAAGCTCCATGAGGACTGAAAACTTTTGGTCTCTTTTGTTCACTGCTCTCTTATTTACCACCAAGACTAGGGCTTAGAATAATAGTAAGCACAGAGAAGTTATTAGCGAATAAATGATTTAATAGACAAGTAAGTTGACATTGCACTCAAGAGGGAATTTAGGGATTGGTCATCAATTTCACATTTGGATTAGCATCTTATTACTTACATAGTCCCATATAACAGATTTTGGTGAAATCATGTTTACTAGTGCTGGGATAAAACCCAGACTAAAAGATCTTTAAAATCATATTGCTATTAAGTACTAATAAATATTAATGTTTTTCTTCTGTTCCTTTCTTTTCATTCCCAGCTACACCTGCCTCATGTTTACACTGTTGCTATAGTCTCTGAACTTCTCTACCCCCGTTGTTAACACTGTGTTCTAACCTACGTCACATCTGCTGCCAAGTTCATCTTTCTGAAGAGCGCCACGACAGTCATTCCCTGGCTCAGAAACTCGCTGAGGCATCTCAGTGCCCAACATAAAGTCTCACAAGCTGAGCCTAACCCACCTCAACCTACGGACTCTACATTCCTCTTTCCGTCACACTGCACCATCACCCCTGGGCCTTCGCGACTGTCACCCATCCTGCCTGGAAAGCCCACCCTCTGCATCAGACATAGGCAGATCTTTTGTGTTAAAGATCAGATAACAAATATTTCAGGTTTTGCAAGCTATACGGCTTCGGTCACAACTACTCGACTCTGCCCTGTAGAGCAAAAACAGCCCAACAATAAATGAATTGAGCATACATGTGCTCCCATAAAATCTGAATTTCACATAGCTTCCATGTTACCAAATATTATTCTTTTAATTTTTTTCAACCATTTAAAAATATTAAAACCATTTTTAGCACAAGGTGTTATACAAAAACAGATGTTGGACAGGCTCTGGCTCTCGGACCAGTTAGTTTGCCAGCCTCTCTTCTACATGACTCTAAGCCTCGCTCTTCATTACAGTTCAATCTACTCTGCAAATGCTCCCAGGCTGTTAGTACTAACTGTGCTGTCTTTTCCTTACTAACTTTTCTTCTGTTTATATAAAAATATTGACCATATTCTACATCTCTGTGTAACCCTAATGCCAGCATTTGCTGTTTGCTGTTACTAAAGATAATAATGTTGATGTTAGTCACATCATATTAAACATTATCAGATTCAAAAATAATAATAAAACCTGCTATTTAAAAACCTGTTATATGTAGCTTATTTCTTTAATCTTAAAATACTTCCTCCTCCACCCCTCCACCACCCTCAACCCATACACACTTTTAACATTTCTGACATTGGATTTTTCTTTTCTTTATTTATCCATTGAGCACAATTCTCATTTTTAGCATCAAAAAATAGTTGAATAAATGATGTAGCTTACAATCAGTGAAATCTTACAATAAGACAAATCAGTACACTTTGATTCTGATCAGAAATTTTTCTTTTGTTTTGATTTCTAGTTTATGCTATAATGACCACAGCTTCCTATATTTGGGGGTATGTTATTGTTTGGTTGGTTGTGGGGTTTTTGGTTTTTTTTAAATATATCTTTATTGATTTCAGAGGGAGGAAAGGAGAGGGAGAGAGATAGAAACATCAGTGATGAGAGGGTCATTGATCGCGCCCACAACCCGGGCATGTGCCCTGACTGGGAATCGAACCCTGATCGCCTGGATCCCAGGTCGACGCTCAACCTCTGAGCCACGCCCGGCCGGGCAGGTTTTCATCTTTACTGTTGAAAGTATTACAGATGTCCCCTTCCCCCCAACCCCCACTGACCCCCTCCGCCCCGCACCCACCACAGGCCTTCGCTGAACTACCGTCTGTGTCCCTGGGCTATGCGTCTGTGCATGTAAGTTCTTGGTTAATCTCTTCTCGTAGTCCCCTCCCCCCTTCCCTCTGAGATCCCTCAGTCTGTTCCATGTTTCCAGGACTGTGGATCTGTTTTGTCCATCAGTTTATTCTGTTTATTAGATTCCACATATAAGGAACATGGTTTTGACCTGAAATATTCTATAAGGTACTCAGACTTCATCCTGATGTGAGTTTCAGAAAATATTACTACAAATCTAAAGCATGAGTGGAAGTGGTTTTCCTCCCAAACATTATCTATCTGAGCCAATTAAATAATATAAAGTCCTCTCTTCAAACTTGTTTGCTTGCTTACCTCCTAAAAGAATGCTTGCAAACTTTATCCCCTCACAAATTTTGAATTGACATCTGAAATATTTTATTACATTACTAAGTAGTTGAAACAAAGTGATTTCCTTTCTTTAAAAATAAAAGTGTTAAATTTTTAAAATGCACCTAACTCCATTGAATTCCATACCCACCAATATCCATTTAAATATTTATAAATAAGCTCCTCTTTATAGTTAGAAATTTTACTTGCACTCTCATTTCTATTTTTATTCCAGTTGTCCCACAGAATTTTAACCCAATGTGATGTATTTTATGCTTAAAAGGCTTTATTGGCCCTGGCTGGTGTGGCTCAGTGGTTGGAGCGCTGTCCTATGCACTGAAGGGTCAAGGGTCCCATTCCCAGTCAGGGCACATAGCTAGGTTATGCGTTTGACCCCTGGTCAGGGCATGTGCGTGAGGGAACCGATTGATGTTCTCCTCTCACATTAATGTTTCTCTCTCTCCCCCTTTTCCTCTCCCTCTCCCTTCCTCTCTCTGTAGAATCAATGAAAAGCATATCCTCAGGTGAGGATTAAAAAAAAAGACTTATTGATCACAACACTTCTATGCAAAAAAAATAATAAAAATTCATAATTTAAAAAAAAATTCCCTATAACGTTTTAAGTGCTAAAATTTTCTTCTGGATTGAGTTAAAATATTTAGTTTTATATCATTTATCAAAACAACATAACTAGTTCCCACATTTTATGGGAAATCATAATTTAATTAGATGGGTTTATTGCTTGTGTAAGTCAAAGTTCATCAATTCTATTATATTAATTAGTAGAGAGGAATGAAACAGTAATATCACCCAATATTTTGAACATATTCCTAAATAAGATTTGCACATTATAGGATATATAAATTTTACATCAAAAGAGAAAAAATCAGATGGTAATTTATTGCCAAGATTTAATTTTAGTGAGTGATCTATCAGATAAAACTGTAATTGTTTTCTCTTTAATTTTATGGAAACAGAATAATTTTAAAGTTTAGCAGCCACCTGACTTGAAAAACTTTTGTTGAACACTACTGTAGTGATCCCCTTCACTACACCAACCCAGTAATTCAAAATTCCCCATGGTTAGCACCCAAGCGGTGTTGCTATCACCAGGCAATGCACCAGTGAGGCTCAGGAGGGGCAAGAAGTAGACTCTCTTTTGTAAAGTGGAGGAATGGGAACTATAAAAGGCAGGCTGAGAAAAAAAAAACATTAACAGTGCTAGACCACAGGCACAGTCAAGGCTGCTTAGGGAGAGGGAAGGAGATTGGGGATAAAGAAATCAATTGCCTTAAAAGTCTTTATACAGGCTTAAATTTTCGTAAGTCTTTCGGTACCCCTAGAAGTACTCGGTTTCCAGCTGGAAGCCCACTGTACAAACAAAGCCAATTCTGTGACATAGACATAGGACACTAGGAGAAAAGTCTTGGCCACCAGGTGTCACTAAAATTCCACATTCTACTTTAAGATGCTATCGCAAGCTTCACTTCAAAATAATCAGCAGCAGCATGTGGGTTCCAAACAAGAGGAAGATAAAGCCTCCTTGATTCCGTCTTAATTTTAAAAGAAAAAAAATGTGGTAGAGAAGGAAAGGCAAGGTAGTTTTGCAATAGTATTTGGGCCTTCACAAATTCGTTTCCAGCAATATGTAATCCAATAAACACGTTTAAATGAATTAACATTTAATATTCGAAAGCAGGCATTTTAAAATGGAACAAGTTGTAAAAACAAACATTTTATTAAAATCCTCAGAGAATTAAATCACTTTGTGGATAAAAGTAAATCTATCCATTAAAGCCAATGTACAAAACGAAATATACTTATTTATTCATCTGCAACGTTCTAGGCAACCCCTAAAAGCTTTTCTAATTCAAGTTCACTTAGTCTTGAAAAATTAGCTATTGCTTAGTTATTCAAGAGTGGTGTATATTTATAGTACTCACTGTACTTGGGTGGGAAGTAAAACCTTGAGAACTTGTTTAAAACAGAACTTGCCTGCTGCCTTTATTACGGGTAAAAATGAAACTCATCACCTTGCAAAGTCTAGCAACTGGGACCAGAAGTACGCGAAAGGTACCTGTGAACAACTCTTGAGACTCCCTAACGTGTAAGTCCGAGTTTCAAAAGTGCCAGCCTCACCAAGGCCAGCCTATAAAACGAAGAAAGATCATAGCCAGTCATCTGCATACAAGTATAGAAATATGACATTTATGTATTTACTAATTATGATAATGAACAGAAGCTTTATTTTGGCTAGGAAATAACAGAATATAAAAATTATTTGATGAAACTCTCCCCTCCCTCTAACACACTGCAGAAAACAGGTCCTTGCACTACATACTTTTAAAAGACTGTCTACTGATAAGGGACATGTCCTTTGTCACTGTAATTCATAGAATGTGAACAAAATAGTTTGCTTTTTTTAAAAAAGTATTTTTCATTCCAGTACTGAAAATGTTTCAAACAAAGCCTTATTTGGGTGGGAAGTAAAAGGACAGAGTGAAGTCATCTCTGACAAATTGCCAAAATACCGGGGTAATAAAAGGACAGAAAATAAGGGCACTGAATGCTTGCTAAAAAATGCAGGTGATGTATTCAGTTAAATTGCTTGTGTGAAAAGATGTAAAAATTATTGCTTTAAGAAAAAAAAGTCGGGTAAGCGTAGGCTTTTAGTGTTCAACTTGTTGAACCTCTCTAAGAATGATACATAAGCAAGTTTTCCCCCCTCAGCTCTGTTCAATATTAACATGTTCACATAGAAAGGGGAAGCTTGTCGCTGATATTCTAAAAACAGGCATGTGGTTTACAAAACTTTGTTTTTCTTATTGATCCACATATAATATTCTTTAGTCATATACTTTCAGAATAATTTTCTTACCTACAATCACCAAAGGAAAAATCTACCTGCCGATGTTGTTAAATGGATTCCCAATCTGTCCTTTGCATTCGGCTTAGAAAAGAATCTTTCATATTCTGTTGCCTTATTTGGATGTGGTTTTAAATAAGTTCCCAAATATATTAGGTTTCCATAGTAGGCCAAGAAAATGAGTTTGGGGGGGGGGGGGAGACTGGGGAACGAAGCTCTGTAGAACTGAACCATATACACAAGAGTTGTGTAATCTTAAAATCTACCTCCTTGCCATCACAGTTCATTATGGACCTGGAGGGATGTCTCTTGAAGACAGCAGATAGACTGATATGCCACATGAGCAAGTCGCCTGACATGAGGGGAAAGCCCTTTCCTGACATTAACGATGTCACAAAGAAATGTTTTTAATCTCTGCTTTTATCTCAACGCCTCATGGGAAACACTTTTCCTTTAAACAGGCAGTATTAGAGAAACAAAACGGCTTTGCAACGTCCGGCTCAGTTTTTCATACAGCATTATAAAAAACGGTGCAGGCGCAAGGGATAAAATCGAATTGCACTTCTGTTCCCTCCAACACTAAGTATCTTGATGGCTTATTGTTGGAAAATAGCTGCTCTCTTTTAAGAAGGGGATGAGTTGATTGGCTTTTTGTACGAATTTCTTATTTACGTAACCACCACCTTCATCGCTGTCCCCAAATTGGTATTCCATCATTAAAATAGACATATCCTTTCCAGTCCTCCCTCACCAAAACTTGTTTCCTAATGTAATCTTGTTTTACAGTCAAGGACTTCTCACTCATATATGTAACACACATATGCCAAATGATTCAGACACTGCACATCAATGGCTTTGCCTGCAAAATAAAATAACCTCTAGGACCCTGTGCCATAATTCTTGTTGTTATAGCTTTTGCCCCTCCTAAGATTTATAACACAATTTGTCTCCAACAGGTTACAAGTCCTATTTGTACTCCAGGAATACGGCCGACTCTGGACACCATCGAAGCCTGTTTCTGTGCCCAGGCCTCATTGTCCCTTGACAGAGAGCAAGGGTCTCTTGGCTTGGAAGGAAAACTCCACCCCTTTCCAGCAGGAAGTGGCTACATTAGAGACCCTATGCCCGCTTCCCTTAGAGAATTCAGAGCCAAGAATCCTTGCATGGGGGGAATGTAGTAGGTAGGCAGATAGGCATGAGAAGAGCAGGAATGATAGGCCGGGTGCAGAAGGTCACCAGGGTAGAGAGCCATAGCTGCTAGCAACAGGCAACACTACAAGTCCTTGCACGACCACTTCCTTGAGCATTAGCCCCTGGAGATGACACCTAGGCCACAGCTGGGTTTCAGCACCAGGCCCAGAGAAGCAGCAAAATCTGAGAGAGGGTCTCCATGGCTGACATCAGGCCCAGCTGCATTGCCACGAGGGGGCACACCTGGAAAGCTGATGAATGTTCTATTAAGACCCTCCCGAGACCTCCAGATAAAAGCCCTTAAGGCAGGGACCCAGCTGCGCTTTCTCTCCAGTGCACATCTGTGCCGGTCCTCCCTCTTTGGTCTCTCTCCCATAAGCTCCAAGGGCTCTTCTTTTCCTCTGTAACATGTTTCCTAAGCCCATTTCTTCTACACCTCACTTCTACCTCTGTGACTTTCTAAACTTCTTCATAGTTTGAAAAAGAAATCCTCTAGTATGCATAGAATAGGAACTGCTCTACCATGTTGTTACTGAATTAATTATGCAACTTACTCTGATAGAACTTTTCTGATAGCTTTGTTTTCTATTTGCTATTGAGATGGTTTTTACAAGCTTCTCAGCAACTGTCTTTTTTATTACTTTGCTATAGATTTATCTGATATTTGAACTTAGTCTACAAATTCAGACCCACATGTAATAGATTGCTTCATAGCTGTCAGAGGCTAGCACACCTTATTTCTGAGGATTATACCGGATGACCCAACACAGAAAACAAAAACAGAAAAATGGACATCTTTAAGACAAGGGATGTTAAACTGTCTTAGTGTCCAAGTAATTTATCCAAGGCAGGGACCCCAGTGCCTGATGTGAAGGGAGGTGCTCTCCTGCCATCAAGTGCTCAGTGTGCTGTGCGCGCCAAACATCTGGCACAGAAACTGGTAACAGTGTTTCATGTGTGGTTTTAAGGAATAAACTCCAGGTGATACTTGTAATTTTGGACTCTTCTCCACCTTGTATGACAGATTTTAAACTGAGGTTTATTTTATACTTGTTCAGAAAAAATAAAATTACCTAACTAAATTCATTTACCAGATGTGAAAAATCTGAGAGGGACCTGCAAATATTTGACAAACCATGTGCAGTTACTGACCAGTGGTAAGTAGACTATAGGCCAAAAAGAACTTCAGACATTCATCACTGTCCTTCCTTATATGATATAGTTGAGCTGATTTTTTGAAAACATCACACTCAAGAGTCTTTTGCACAGCACATACACATTCTAATTCTGCATTCACACTGAAGTTCTTCCTGCTATTTACATTATGGTATTTAATTAATGGTAGTATTTGTTACTATTTTCATCGTTTTTCAGTGAGTCATTTTTGTGAACTGGGGATAAAAGAAATGAGCATCAACCATAAAACACAAATTGAACCAACATTAAAATTAATAGGAAAGTCCATTACTGAAGATGAATAACACGTTAACTTCACGTTGGCTGAAGTAAACTGACCGTCATAGTCCTTGTCGTGTACATATGCATCTAATGATTATACACTAAAAACATAACATTATTAACCTAATTCATTTTTAGAAAAATCATCTTATATTTAAAATTTGCAAAATGTGAATTATGTGCATATTGGCAAAATACATGTTTGGGATGTAAAAAAAAAACACGTGTCGTGCATTTTTCCCCCTCTGAAACTGCCAAACTATTTACCAAGGATCACCATTCTTTTGGCAGTATTGCTCTAATCCAAAGGTTAGGATCTTATCTACAATTTAAACACCAAAAGATAACAATGGTTAATGTAGCAACAAGGGCATCAATGAGAGATCACAGAGAAGCACTTTCTAATAAAATAAACTCTTTATTAAACAGTAAACATTACTTTATGTAAGTTAAACAAAGTGAGAAAAGCTTAAGAAACTAGAAGATACTTTATGTACCACATGTCATCCGTTAAAATACCTGGTACATGATAAGGGCTCAATAAATGTTTACCAAATTGAAAGAACTTTTAAAACACTGATACATTATTTAAGACCAACATTTTTCTTAGTCCTAAACTCTTGTTGTAGGTTAAGGCTGCTTTTAGAATTAAAATTACGGCTCATTTTCCAATTTCTCTTAATTCCTAGGAGTCCATAAAATTTGCTCTAATGATTTTGTGACTGTTTTACTAGTTTCAGCATTAAAGACCCTGAAATGCTTAACAATTCTATTGCTATCTTGTTTCTGTACTCTACGCTAATTCTATCATAAAGACGTATTAGTCCAATCACTGCAGTCAGTATAGCAAAACCTCTTCTCTTTGCTAAATGTTTTCTGTTAAACTTCCTAGAATTAACTCAATGCCTTTGAGCAGCACCCATCCAGCATCATCCTTCCTACAAAAAATCCTGTCCAAACCTACCACCTGTCTCCAATGTCACTCTTAAATATCTGCCAACTCCTATTTTCTCTGAGGAAATCATCTATATTTGATTATTTTAGTAACACCTTTACTTTTACTAGAAATTATTGGCAGTCTATAGTTTGGCCTTCTGTGAACTACTTTGCATTTTTCTTCACTAAAACATGGAAATATATTTTGAACATATGCAACAATGCAAAAAAGTTTTACAGGATGGCAGTTTCAAACAACCGCAGGACTTCTAGTGACTGGAAAATAGGACAATATTTTAACGGCTTCATACTTTTTTCCTTATCTATTCTGTCTGATATATAATATTTTCACCCTTTTGGTTTTCCCCCTCCTACAGAAATATACACACTACACACATACACTTAAGAACATATACTTGTAGAAAAAACAACAAATGAAAAGTGTTTTTTTCAAAGAGCATGATTTATGAGGAAGCAAAAAATTTCCTCGATAAACTACAAATTCCTTTAATATTCTTGAGCTGCTTAGAAGATATAATCACAAAACCATGTAACTTCAAAATCAGACTTTAAAAATCATCTTATCAAATGGCTCATTATGTGTGAAGAAATCGAGGATGAGTTTAAATCCTTTCAAAATAAAGTAGTTGCAGTAGTCAGACTGGAAATAAAGAGCAAGAAAAAACACAGGCTTTGTAGTTGAAAAGTAAATGAAACAAAAAAGCCCAGAGAAAAATCCCCGCAACAAACCTATGTAAGGTTCAGCACATTACTTAATTGGAGGGGCCCTCAGTTTCTTCACCTTTTACAAAAGCATAAAACTTTAATAATTCTAATCTACTAAAGAGTGTTGATTATATTAGAGCTCATATACCAGTATTCAGGAAGATAACTTTGGCTTTATTCATTTAACAAATATTTACTGAGCATCTTATATATATATATATACACTAGACATTGCTTTTAGCAGATAGGCAAAGGACTAGGAACATAAAAGGCTCTGAATAAACAGTAGCTTCTGTTCCCTTATTTGTATCTTTAATAAAAATTAGATACCTAGTCTCTGTGCAAAGTAATGGAAACAGTGAAAGTGAAACAGTTACAGACCCTGCTCTCAGTTTAAAATCTAGTGGGGGAGATTAATAAATCAATAAATTAACAGTATCTAAGTGCTAAGACAAACAAATAAGGTGCTCTCATAAATATTAACAAGAGGGTCCACTTGGTCTGAAAAGAGGAAACATTTAGCCAAATCCTCAAAATGAAAATAAAGCAGCCATGCAAAAAGCTGGGGAAAGATTATTCTAGACAGATGATGTACATTGATTTCCTAAAGAGAAAAAATGCTAGACTTATTGACCTTTCCAGTTGTTAAACTCCATTTCAATCATAATTATTTCTACAATATATTATCAGACTGCAACAACAAAATTAAGTTTTACAATTTTGTATACTTGCCAATTACAGCAGAGGACTAAGTAAGCACAGGATAAGTAAATACAAAGACTATACAGTAGTAGCTGTTAGGTCAAACAAAATGTGAAAATTAGTGGAATCAAACCTAGATGGTGAAGAAAACCAGTTTATGAAATCTGGTATTTATTCTGGAGGTAATGCAACACCACTGAAAGTTCTAAGCGTGAAAGATTACAATGAAAGCTGTACTTAAGGGGATTTTAATGTCACAAACATGTAAGATATATTAAAGCCAAAAATAAAATAAGTCTAGGTTTATGTAGAGAGAGTCTAATTATAGCAGTAGCTGAAATAGAAAACAATACTGTAGATATGCTACATCCAGACATAACAAAAAGTTGAACATGTGAAACAAAGACTAATTCTGAGGCTGAAAGCACAACGGTATCAATAGGAAGGCAAGAGGACTAGAGATTGTAGTGCGACAATCAATTCAAGAAATGTAATGTATACTGTTACATTACCCAATTACTTTTATTCTTTTCCATACATAACACTGTCCCAGCGGTTTTAAATAGCTAAACAAGCAACTTAAGAGGTACAAGTAAAAGACAATACTCCTACATTGACACTCCTACTCTGTATTTAGATAAACGATACAAAGTAAAGGCATCTTTGCTTTAGCAATAAGTGCCAGCAAATGACAACCTTAACACTGAAGAAAACCAGTCAAAAAAGGATTCATCAATAAGCCAGGCAGAGAAAGACAAATACCACATGATCTCCCTTTTATGGGGAATCTAAAGAACATAATAAACTGATGAACAAAACAGATTCAGTGACACAGAAGCATGGAACAGACTGACCAGTCTCAAAGGGAAGGTGGGCGTGGGTGGGGTGGGGAGAAGTTAATCAAAGAATTTACTCGCATATATGCATAGCCCATGGACACAGACAATACTGTGGTGAAGGCCTGGGATGGGGAGTGGTTGTGGGGTGGAAGGGGTCAATGGGGAAAAAAGGAGACATCTGTAATATTTCCAACCATAAAGATAAATTAAAAAAAAAACTTACTACATATAATAGTGTAGTAGTTACCACAAGGCTCTAACACCTGGGTTGAAATCTAGGCTCTACCATTAGCTCCAAAAGCTAAGAAATTACTCAACCTTGTTTTTTGGTAAAAGAAGTATAATAGTATCTACCTCATTTAGCTGTCCACAGGATTAAATGAGTTAAACACAACAGGCACAGAAAAGTAGCCAGCATATTAAGAACCCACAATTTAGCTTATATATCCTGTGCAAGGCACAGGGGAAAGGAAGACTGAAATAAGAATCAACAATTCTAGGAATTTACCATCTATGTAGGGAGGTAAAAGGAACTTACATGTAACAGTCTGAGACAATTAAGTGTTGATACCATTAGTATAGTAAAAGATGGGAGATGAAAAAGACTGATGCAAACTTATGCAACTAAATGGTTCCAAGAAAATGGCTTTCTTAAGTAGAAATTTTTTGTTCAGAAAACACCAAATTGGACAAGTAACACGGTTGGCAGTGGGCAGCAGGGGATTCCTTCAATCCTTAATTCATTAATTCAAATGTAATTTCACACTTGAGATTGAGGTTGTCTAAAAACTGAAAATGAAAGCTGCTAACCAAAGAATCCTCACTAAATGACTCACTAAAAAGGGAAATTAAATTTGGCAGTACTGGGAACAGAAATTAGGAGGCACCAAATTCTAGGCCAGTGTTTCTAACACAAGGAATTCTAGAGTTTCTGGTTTAATATTTTGAGGTATATTATAATTCACAGCAAATATCACATTCAATTTTCACACTTTTTACTGAAAAACTAGTTAGTGGAAAGGTTCAAACTAGAAAAAATAAAGCTAACAGGATTCAGTGCACTCTGATACAATTCTAAAATATTTTCCTTCCAGCTCTAAATAAAAGTGGTCTGTAAAACATCCTGTACTCTGTATTGATAAAATCTGTATGACTTAGCTAGAACCAGACAGCTATTTAAAATTTCAATTAAATGTTTTCTGTTGTTCTGACCACATAAAAGGTTAATACCAAGTTCTTCTGCAAAGGGCCTACAGTAGTTCTCACCTTAAGATATCTCAACCTAGGGACTGTGGTTTGAATTAAACATAATTTAGGGAAGTAACTTACTAATGGATTATTTTGTCTTGCACCTGATTCAGTAACTTACAAACTGTAGATGATCAATCAGTATATGCCAAATAAACTCAGAGCCCAGATCCAGAAAATCCTGTTCCAGCACTGCAGCTGTGCTATCTGCAAACTAGCTATATACAAAGGTTATAAATAGGGTTGAGGGGAGAGGAAGTGGTGCAAAGTAGGTCACATCTATAGGCCCTTCCGAGGAAATGATCATAGTTTTTAAATCCTTCATCAGAATTAGCAATATACAATCATTATTAAAGAAACATTTTCTTAGGATAGTTTTTGTAAAGGTCTTGAAAATATATTTTCAAAAATATTTTTCCTTTTCACATTTTTATCACTTTCTCCAAAGCACGTTCATTGTACATTAAATTTATCTTGCTGAAATAAAATGAATTCTGATTTTTACGGGTTTTTTTTTTTACTTGACAGTATTTCAGTAGGTTTTGTCTTAAATCTGACATCTTTTGAAAAACAAAATTTACACATTAACAACTATCATTAACAGATTTCCTAGAGATCATTTATAAGATTTAGTACTCTAGCTGTGAGGCTGGCAAGGGCACAAATTTTCTAAAAACAATAAACAATTTTAATTTTTAATATAGTAGAGTAGTCTGGGGGAAAATACAGCTATTATGGCAGGATTTTAACATGGAGTATAAGAATTCCTATAGGAGTCACAGATGTGCTTTAAGAAAATCCAAGAACTCAGTGAAATATTATGCAACAATTGTAATATTATATGACATACTTTTTCTGGGGAGAGGGCACATAGCTCTCATTTTTCAAAATGTCCATGACCACCACCCACAGCCCAAATTAAGAACCAGTGAAGGGCATCTAAATTTGTGAAAATAGATACTAAGAAAAACGTTGAGGTATGGTTTTCATTCATTTTTACGATCTACTTAGCCATAAGAGTCATTCTGTTAAAACACAACGTTTCTGATTACCTGTTTTAAAAACTAAACCACTGTTCTTTAAATCCTTTTCTCGTGCTATCACAATTTCTTACTGGGACTAAGTAACTAGCCTTCCTTGAGCATAAAAATGTTACTTTTCTGAAAACCCAGGAACATTTTCCTGGCTTGTGTTTGCTAATTGCAAGTTGATTTAATAAATTAGAAATGGCTTTTTTTCTATCTGATATTGTTAATGAGACACATGAAATATGTTTTTGGAAAGGGGCATTCTAGACACTAATAAAATATCCTGATATAACTATTAAAGATTTTTTTTAATTTTCACAAAAAAAGGATGCTTGATGTTAAACCCTGTTATTAGGCTACAGCAAATCAGCCATAAAGCCCAGAGGCTCCGGTGGTTTGATCACCCAACCACTATAAATTAGGTGTAGAATGCTTTACTCTTTACCACTTGCCTCCAAAGACTGGTTTCCAAATACCAGCTGAATGTAATAAAGCAAGAGACATAAGGCTGAGATGGGGTCTTACCACTTGCAAACGAAAACAGAGCTAGGAATGTTCAATCTGCACTGGGCTTCTGGATCTTCTTAGAAGCCTGACCAAATTTTAAGCTTCGTGAACAAATTTCCATTCCTCCAGGTCTTCTTCTTCCAAACTGGGAAATATCCACTTCCCCTATGACAGTTTCTAGGCAGTCTTAGGGCCCTCCTACTCTATCCCACTCTGACCTTGGGCTTCTGAAATTCAGCAAATTTTAAATGAAAGTTAAAATAGCTGAGTGAGTTTGGGACCTAAGAGTTTCTGTGTATCCACATATAAAACTCAGACAGACAATAAGATCAAAAAGCTGATAAGAATCACCAAAGAAAAATTCAGACAAAGAAAAGTCTTTTATACAGAATGTAAGCTTCTTTGCTCCCTCTTTCAACCCATTCAGTTAAACATTAAGTCCTAAGGTTGTGCACAGCTGTGGGGATTCACAGGAAATAGAGCCCAATCCTCAAGATATTTAGTGTATTAAGAAGATTCTGAATTTTTAAGGGTGATTAAAACAAACATGCAGATTACAGCTTTCCTTGAGTATTACACAAATTCAAAACTTTAGTATTAAAGATAGCTAGAGGCAGGTTCTGCTCATCCTAAGCATCTGCAGTTATATTTCTGCTGTACTTGACATTAACAGCACAAAGAAAACGATGGAATAGTTTTTATCCTTTACTTAGGATATTTATCAATTACATGCTATAATGATACTTCCAACTTAGAGGAAAAAAAATTGGCTTTAAATCTAAACAATGCACTAATTCTAAAAGCAGACAAAAGAGATTTCCCTCCTTTATTAAGTTTTTATTTTAGGACATCAATTTGTACTCCTCATAAGAGGCATGGCTTGGGGAGAAAAAGGGACATCTGTAATATTTTAAAGGGGAAAAAAAAGAGGCATGGCATTAAAAAAACAAAAAAGTTTTTCCTCCTGCTTCCAAAATTCTTTCGTCACCCTAGATGATCATGAGCAGAGTTAAAGGTAAAAAATTAACACATATAATACATCATCACAACACTTCCCAGTTGAAATTTTTTCCAAATGGCATTTTGGAAATCATAATTACAAACTAAATCCAGAATCAGCAAATAGCTGCTGGATGATGAAAAATTTAAATTTTAAAGCAACTATGTAATTAATTTGGCAACTTAACCTCATAATTCAAATCTAGTAAAACAAAGTACAGGTGGAAAAATCCTAATCATTTTAATTTATGAGGAAGTATATGCTTACATTATAATTTTTTTTTTTGGTCACCTCAATCAAGATCAAGCAAGAGGAAAAACAGTAATCTAACTAAAAGTTAGAAACTGGGCACATCTTTTCAAAAATGTCAACAGTATGTTTCCTTTATATGGTGTTACAATAAATGCTCCGTAAACCTGGTTAAAGCCTTATTAGATAATAAAGTCTGTTTTGGGCACTTATCAATGCCCAAAATAGTTCAGAAAATGTTGCAGGGTATGATATTTAACTTGGACTACAGTAGGTAACTTTGAAATATGTTCCTCAAATTTTAAGAAAGCAAAGTTAACTTTTTTACACCTGCTAAATTATTAAACTTTTTGCATATGAATGTCACTGAAGTTTTCTAAAATAAGAACTCTGATTTTACATTAAACATCTCTAAAATATGCATTTTTTTTAAAGTGCATATTTTTAAAATACTGAGATGTTTGTAAAATTATCCAGATTGTTAAAAGAAACTTGACAAGGGGAAGCCTTAACACCATCATTCCTTTCCACATGAAGAATACACACATTAGCAGAATATTTACTCAGTAAAATGAAAATATTACCTGGTTTCTAAGGCACAACGTTTATATCATCTAAAGTGGGATTTATTTGATGAACTGCATTAAGCCCTCAGAACATTTGCTGCAGCCCAGGTAGAAAGAGGCAAGTATTCACATATGTTAGCTGTAGTCAAAAGAGATATTTCAACTAAAATATGTCAATGTAGTATCTGGAAGAGTTTCCACATAGACTGACATACAGTGCTCAGCGCTTTAGAGGATTACTGAAACTCAGTGTTCTTTTGTTCAACACCTCATTTCCACTGCACAAACCTTGGTCTCCAGTTCCACTATCCACCTGCTTTACATTATTTTGTACTTAGTTGGTACCACATACAGCGGATATGTTATAAAAGGCCTCTAGATCACTTGGTTCAAATTTAATAGCTGGTTTCATTGATGTTCCAGGAGCAAGGGAAGCCTCTCCAATAATTCTCAGGTTGATAAATTTGATTTTCCAAGTATTCTCCACAAAAGGGCAGCGGATGAGTCCAAAAATTTGTTCAAAAATGCCCAAACAAGAGTTCCCTCGGTGGACAGTCCCAGCAACCCCAACCATAACCAGACCATGGGGAGAAGCAGCACATTTCAATCCATGGGAATCAAGGTTGGGACTGAGAAAAAGATGTTCTTCCTTCATGAGTGACAGTAGACGAAGACTCACAATTTCTGCTCCTTGGTAGTCTATCACATTCTGTTCAGATGTTCTGTAATGAAACCTAAGCTTGACATCATGCCAGAAGTGCTGTGGCCCCCATTCATGTTGAGGTAGTCCAAGAAACGGATTCTGAGAATTAAGAAGTTCAAAGAACCAGTGACAGAATTCTTCTCCTAATCGATGGAAATCAACTTTTTCAGTTTTATCTTCTTTCCCCTCCTAAGATAAATACAAAATAAAACCAAGGTTAATTCTTGTACCTATTTTCCTATTTCTGGGCTAGGTTTTAATGTAGTACTAATTACAGCACAGAGGAAGTGAATTACATGTAAACTCACTGTATAGTAAATTCTTCCTGCAAAAAGGGGAAAAATCATTTTAGAATTTCCCAGATAAACATCTAAAAACCCAGCTAAAAAATTAAGGTTTAACAAAGCCTTTTAAAATGCCATCAAGAACAGTCAATAGTAATGATTTATATAAGCATTTTCTTTTGATTGTGGTAATGGTTTCACAGTTAAGAAATAAAAGTGAAAACTTTTAAAATGTATGCTTTAAATGAATAACTGTGGCATATAAATCATACCACAATGAAACTGGTAGTATCACTGTCTTTAAACAGGTTCTTCTAATATTGAAATAGGCTATTTTCTATGGTTGGGATGAATTTTACACTATTAGTTCTCTTCCCCCTCCCCAAGAAAATGTTATTGCAAAAATATGTCTGATAAGCTAGGTTTTTATTCATCTACTCATTCAAGAGCACAGTGCCTCATTTACATGTTATGAAATCTGTATTTACTGAGCACATGTGATTGAATATATCATGCCCTGTGCTTGGCACTTACGTGTTATTTCCTTTTATCTTCACAAGTCTTATGACACACATATTATCCTTATGTCTATTTTGTAGATAAAGAGAGCAGGGCTCAGAAAGGTCAGGTTATTTGTCCAAGTTCATACCAAGTATATGGCAGACTCTAATTTGAAATCACAACAGTTATGATTTCAAAGTCAAGGTTCTTTTCAGTACATTAAAAAAGCCCTTATAAGATCCTTTCCTAATGTGAAGGTAAATCTCTCTCACTGTAAAACCTCATTAATTCAAAGTTCATGTATGTAGTTTAAAAACCAGCAAATGACCTAGAGGTTCATTCAATACACATTTAAATATTCACACAATAGCTAAAATGTATAGTGGAGATATAAAGGACTAGGAACAGCCAACATCAGCCAGTGGAAATTAAAACAAAATTCTTTCTAGACTAAAAAAAAAAAATCAAATGTAAAAAGTATTTAAGTTTCTTTCATGGAATTTCTGCAATTTAATACCAGAGATCATTTTCAAAATGAGAAAGGGCTTACAACAGCATTCTTTTAAAGCACAGAAGAATTTACAGAGAACTAGAGGCTAAATTAAAATTAAATTGATCCTGCAGTCTATCCACACTCTTTAAAAATCCAATAGTCCTCCTTTGATAAAAACTTTTCCCCCTCACAAATCAGAATATTTTAAACACATTACTAAATGTCAAAATATTGTTTCTTGGATACTTTACTGGTCTTCCTTTATGATACAAAAGATATGAAGTAAAGCTAAAATTATAAAAACCAAAATATTAACATGTTACCCCAGATCTAGGATTATCTAAAGAGTCTGAAACAGAATTATGGTTCACGTTTTAACTGTAAGATCAATTTTACCTGTTGAAAGGGTCTAATGTCCTCAGAGGTCTTAACTGGCTCTGGTGTTTCCTTCAATTTCAGATGTAACTGCTTTTTCCAGTAATCCTTTGCATGCTGGATAAGATTGTGTTTTTCAGTAGCTGGAGGTATAACAACTCCTTGTGACGCCAAGTACTTAAATATAATACTTCGGTGGACTTTTCTACGCCTCAGAAGTTCTTCTACACTTTGACTGTATACTAATATTGCATGGATGGCATCTAGAAGGAAATTGTAAAGATTAATAGAAAATTATGAGTCACTTATAAATTTGTCCAGGGTCAGCGGAAACTCTATCAAATATACTCCTGTCATGGCATTTTGCTTCTGCATGAGATGGCTATCATTTTTAAAAACCAGGAAGTGGACTGTTAGGTTTCAGGTTTAAAAAAAATTTCTTTATGCTTTCAACTTCCCTATCTAAAATTCCCTCTTCCTTTTACGTCTCATAATATAGTGAAATTTTAGCATTTCTTTTTAAAAATAGTGTGTTTTAAGAAAAAAAAAAATCTGAGCCAGAGGAAAAAATATTTTTCTAATAAGGCCAATAGACCTAAATTCAGTTATAATCCCTAAAAATGGGTAAAATTACAGTATTTTAGATGTGCAAAAACTTTTAGTTCAATCGCCTCACTCTATAGATAATGAAACTTGGGGACACATGAGGTATCAATAATTATACTTCTAAGAATTGGGAGAACCCAGACTTATACTTTTTTAATTTAAAAACTTATATTAAATGACAGACAAAAGATTATTTTTAACGTGTGTGAGGTAGACAGAATACCAATAAAATGAACTCCCATGTACATATCATGCAGCATAAGACACAGCAAATTACTAATATATTTGAGGCCATAATTTTACCCCTCCCTACTTAATGCCATTCCCTCCCCCTTCCCACCTATCTCACAGGTAGCTGTTACCCTAAATGTTTATCATTCCCTTGCTTTTCCTTATAGTTGTACAGCATAACTACATATCCCTAAACAATATAGTTTGCTATTGTTTGAACATTCTCTAAATTCAATCCATCAATTTAGACAGTCTTCTGGAATCAGAATACTGATTAATTCCCTTAATGCTGTTTGAGATTAATCTGTGACTATACATAGCTCTAGTTAATTCTATGACTATATCACAGGGTATCTATCCTTCCGCTTATAGGGTTTTATCACATATGTCCAATTACAAACACTATTACTTTTATACACCTCCCAGTACAGAAGGGCAGGCACATGAGAATCACTTGGGAGCTTGTTAAAAATCTGGGAATTCCGGTCCCACCCCCAAACTACTGAACCAGAATCTGCATTTAACAAGATCCCTGAGTGATTCCCAGGCACTTTCAAGTTTGAGAGAAGCTCAGGTCTAGAACGTGGGCCTCTGAGGAAGCAAATCTTCCATTTTAGGAGATAATGTCAAACTTGTTTTCCAAAGCAATAGTTCTAAAAGTTGTTTCACATGATCACCAAGGCTTGAAGTTTATACAGTTTTTTGTCTATCTGGTATATAGAAGAAGGAAAAAAAAGATCGTGTGCTTTGGTTTTCATTTCACTGCTTTCTAAAGAGGTTACCTTTTCACATGTTTAGTGATTATTTTTTCCTCTTTGGAAACATTTCCTCAAATCATTTAACATTTTTGTATTGGGAACTTTATTTTTCTTATTTGCTTTTACATCCATCAATTAAATCCAGCATTTTAATCTATTACAATTTTAAATTCACTCACCTTGACTTTAGGGGTGATGATGTAAAACATATAAATGTTTAAGAATTACATTAAGTCTAAAACCATTCTCAGTCTAAATTCTTAGGAATTTCTTCTTTTAATGTTTATGATCTGAAGTTTCAAATGAGAGATTTTCTTAAATGACAAAAGTGTAAACCTGACTTAAGTAGAAAAATGCAGCTTTTAAAAGCAGAATCTTATAGGGGGCTGGAATTTTCACATTTTAAAGTAAAATCCGGAAAGTTTAAAATAAAACTGGCCAGGTGATATACAAAATGAAATAAATGCTTAAGCTACTCATTACATTCTTATACAGACTCGTTACAATCAGGCTTAATGTTTAATAACCCTTGAGATCTATTCTATCGAAATGTTTACTTGGCTCTGAAGGTAATGTATTTCTACACAAAATCACCTCAGAAAAAAATCTGAATCCAAAAAAAGACGAATTCAAACCATCTGCTTTTATTACAGCAGCTGTTTTACCCAGGATATTGATACAAAACGTTTGGAATCCTCTTCCAAACTTGAAAAGGCCTGAGCTGCCAGCACCTGGCACTCAGCTGATCGAAACACAATGGTTCCGTAATTTTTTTAAAAAAAATGACTATTGACGTACTCGGGATCTTCGAAACCACCTCTTGCCTATATTATTCAACGCGTTAAACCAGAACCGTTTCCAGGGCCACGACCTGCCCCCGGGGCCCGGCGCGGCAGGGCCGCCCGAGGCTGCGTCGCGGTCGCAAGGCCGCGGAGCAGCCGCGGGGGCCGAGGTGTCCGAGGGCTACGGCCGCGCGCAGTCGGCACGGCCCGGGGCGAGGCCTCGCACCCCCGCCACTCCCACACTCGCGCTCCCTGGGGCGCTGAGGCCTGGCGAGGGGCGGCCGCCCGCGGGGACAGGGGTCTCTTCTTACCTTGGCGGTTTTGAGGCTGCACCAGGCGGTTGGTGATGGTGTCGCACAGGGCCACGATCTCGTCGGTCTCCAGGAGGCCGAGCAGGTTCCGACAGCCCTCTCTCTCTGCGGCGCTGAGCCCCGACATCTCGACCCCCGGGAAGCGGGGAGAGGACGACGCCAATACCACCGCTCCTTTAGGCGGGCGGGGTCGGCGCCTAGGCAACGCGCCCCGGAAGCGCCTTCCCAGCTCTACGCCTCCCGAGCGCCCGGAGAATTCCAAAGCCTTGGGCGGAAGTGAACGCCAAAGAGGCCCATCAGGAAACGCGGCGCTCCAACTTGTGGTTCCGGGCTGGCCGGGACCCGCAGCGGAGTCTCACGGCTCTGTTTAGGACAGCACTGCGTTCGCACCAAGAACATCAACCTTTCAAAAGGGAGCTGGTGGCGGAAATCGAGGCCCCGACGCCCTCCTGAGTCCCTCCCCCAAAAGAGCACCTGGGGCGACTGCGCAGGTGCGTGAAAAGAGGGCGCCGGCCCCACGGTGCGTCGAACTCCCGTGATGCCGCGGGGCCGGCCAATGGAGGCGCCTCCTCCCCGCCCGCCGGCCCGGCCCCCGCGAGCGGTTGAAAGTCCTCCGCGGCCACGTCTCGGTTGGGTGTTCCTGTAGTTTGATGTTCTGAAATTGCGCGGTAGCGTTAAAATAACTTGGTGTTGACGTCTTGCTGCGAAAAGCTTTTCGTGTGTTTTCCGCTCGCCCGTGCCGTGCCGCGCCTACCGGCCTGCGCGCTGACTTGGCCCTCGAGCTGCCGTGGGCAGCTGCTGGCGTTCCGGCCGTCGCAGGCTTGGTCCTAGGCGGGGCCGTAGCGAACAGCAGTTTAAGGCTGGGAATGCTGGAAGCCAGAGGCCCGGGCTTTAATCCGCCAGCTCCGGGCGACCGTGGGCGAGCTCGTCAGCCTCCCCCTCCGCTTCCTACCGACATGGCTCTAAAAGAGGTACCTGCTGCAGGCTTGTTGGCAGGGGGGTGAGGAACAGTGCCTGACCCCCAGCTGTTAGCTGTTGTTACTATGACGGACAGCACCCCACACTCCCGGGAGGGAAACAGCCATGCTCTGCTGGACGAAGTCCGGATTAGGAATCAGATGCAGAACCCTTGCCTCTGTCTCCTTCCATTTTTAAGCCTTGTTTTAGATTCTTTAACATTTCATTGGCATACCGCCATTTAGTAGCTGAAGTGTATACACATCTGCAGATCCCGTGAGCAAACTGAACATTTTTTTACGAATCACAGCTAAATATGTCATGAAATGTACTGTAAATGCAGTCTTTAAAATAGGCATTCAAAGCATGATTAATTTAATTTGGCAGTGGTGGTTGTTTGGGGATGTTATTTTACTAAACAGATACCAATTCATTTTTCATTAAGCATTACTGAGTGCCTACTATGCTAGATATTGAAGATTCAGAAAAATGATACAGACCTTTTGGGAGTTTGGCAAGTAAAGTGATGACAAGTAAGTGCTTGTAATGCTGTTGTGGAGCCACATGAAAGGTATGCCCAATGTTTTCATTGATGTCATTCAAAAAATGTATTTTCTGAGCATCTAACTGCTTGCTGGGCACTATTCTTTATGCTGGAAAGAAATACGTAAGTCCTTTGGAACTTGCATTCTAGTGAAGGAAACAGTCAATAAACATAAGAAACTGTGTACTGTCAGGAAATAGTATGGATTAGAAAAACAAAACAAAACACACAC
Organism: Miniopterus natalensis; assembly: GCF_054644295.1. Classification (NCBI taxonomy): domain Eukaryota; kingdom Metazoa; phylum Chordata; class Mammalia; order Chiroptera; family Miniopteridae; genus Miniopterus; species Miniopterus natalensis. The sequence goes on along the minus strand of NC_142086.1, from coordinate 22,265,426 downwards.
ACCAAAAAGAGGGTGATGGAGAGGATGTTGGTATTTTACACAAGCTGTGAAGAAAGGCTTCTCTAAGTTACACTGAAGGAAATACATGAAGAAAATGAGAGCATGAACTACAGAAGAGTGTCTAGGAAGAGGCAACAGTAGAAGTTCTGAGGAAGGAATGGAGTATGTGACATGTAGGAAGGGGGCCAGGAGGCTGGAGCAGCTTGTGGAAGGAGGAGGCAGTGAGGTTAGAGTTGTAGTCAAGACTGATACAGAGCAGGGCTTCTCAACCCTGATGCTATTGACATTTTGGGTAGGATAATTCTTTGTTGTGGATGCTGTCCTATGCATTGTAGGATGCTTAGCAGCATCCCCAGCCTCTACCCACTACATGCCAGTAGCACCTCCCCCATCCCCACCCCCTAGTTATGGATACCAAAAATGTCTCCAATTTGGTACAAATGTTGCCAATTGTTTCTGGGGGAACCAAAAAATACACCCTTACTTGAGAACCACTGATAGAACCACCTGTCCAAAAAGTGCTTTCTGAGATGATGTAAATGTTCTGTTTTGCCCAATACAATAACCATCAGCCACATGTGACTATTGAGTTCTTATAATGTGGCTAGTACAACTGAGGAACTCAATTTTAAGTTTTATTTGAATTTTAAGTATATTTTAGTAGCCACTTGTGGCTAGTGGCTATTACTTTAGATAGTGCAGATCTAGAGCCTTGCCTGCCATTTTAGACTTCAGCTTTTATCTTTTACCTTTTTGTCTTCATTTTCAGTTATTCTCTCACTCTCACTCCAGTCTAGTCCTTGCTGTTTGTTTTGTTTTTTAAGATTTTTAAATTGTTTTTTAGGGGGAGAGGGAGAGAAACATCGATGTCAAAGCTTAACATCAATTGGCACCTCCTGCACACCCCCTCCTGGGCAAGTGCTGTGACTGGGAACAGAACCAGCAACCTTTTGGTGCATGGGAGGATGCCCAACCAACTGAGCCACACCAGCCAGGGCGCTCTTTGTTTCTTAAACTTGCCATGCAGGTCCCCACCTCAGAACCTTTGCTCTTTTTTTTTTAATTTTTAATCCTCACCCAAGGATATGTTTTTATTGATAGGGAGAAACATCGATGTGAAAGAGAAACATCAATCTGTTGCCTCCAGTGCATGCCCTGACTGGGGATCGAACCTGCAACTTAGGTATGTGCCCCAACTGGGAATCAGACCTGCAACCTTCTGTTGTATGGATAATGCTCCAACTGAGGCACCAGGCCAGGGCTCAGAGCTTTTGCTCTTGCTAACTCTGCCTGGTACAGTCTCTACTCAGGTATCTGAATGACTCTCTTTTCCTTCATTCAGATTCCTATTCAAGTCACCTTATCAAAGAGACCTTCCTGCCCGGCCAGGTGTGGCTCAGTGGTTAAGCATCGACCTAGGATCCAGGCGATCAGGGTTCGATTCCCGGTCAGGGCACATGCCCGGGTTGCGGGCTGCAGCGGATCAATGACTTTCTCATCATTGATGTTTCTATCTCTCTCTCTCCCTCTCCTTTCCTCTCTCTGAAATCAATAAAGATATATTAAAAGAAAAAAAAAGAGACCTTCCTTTATGATTCTGTTTAAAATGGTCACCGACAATGCCATGCTTACTTATACCTTCCCTACCTACTTATTCTCCATAGCACTTACACTATATATATATATATATATATATATATATATACATATATATATATATATATATATACAGTTTTAAAATACTTTTTTTTTTTTTAAGGGAGAGAAACATCCATCGGCTGCTTCCTGCACTCCCCCTACAGGGGATCGAGCTTGTGCCCTGACCAGGAATCAACTGGCAACCCTTTGGTGCACTGATTGACGCCCAACCAAGCCACATGGGCCAGGGCTGTAAAGTTTGTTGCCCTCCAGAAGAATGTGAGTTCTGTGAGCCAGAGATTTTTATCTTTATTGTCTATTGAAGAGCATGGCATAGTAATTCTGCAATAAATATTGCATAAATGAATGTGTTGTAAAGCCATTGGAGGCCTTTCTTTTCTTTTTTTTTTTTTTGATCGATTCCAGAGAGGGAGGAAGGGAGAGAAACATCCATGTGAGAGAGATACATTGGATCGGTTGCCTCCTGTACCAGCCAGTACCAGGGATCGAACCCACAACCCATCCACGTGCTCTGACCAAATTGAACCGAAGACATTCCAGTGCATGGGACAACACCCTAACCAACCAAGCCACACTGTCCAGGGCACCATTGGAGGATTGTAAACTAAGGAATGGCATGATCCGACTTGTTTCAAACAGCATCAATTTTGGCTGCTGGTCTGAAGAACAGACTGAAGAAGGCCAAGGGGAGAGGCAAGGAACCCAATTTGGAGATTACTACAGTAGTCCACATGAGAAGAGATGGCGGATTAAGGTAGAGTGAAGGACATACCAAGTCAGGGAATACTGCAAGGTTTTGGTTTATGCAAGTAGAGTTGCCATCTACTGAAAGGAGAAAGACTGGGAAAAGTAGGTTTCAATGGAGAAATACAAAATTTTCGAGATCAGGCTTTCTGGAGAAAGTGGTGATGCCCAAGATTATAAACAAAGAATAAGGTATGCGGCAGAAAGACGGCAAAGAATTACAGGTAAAGGGAGCAGTAGTGAAAAATGCATGAAATAAAACAGCATGACTGTTTTTTGGCTAGAGCCAAAGACAGTACAGGAGCCATAACATGAAGAGAACTTTAATAAAATTTTAACAGTAAGGGCTCAGCTTCAGGCCCTTCACACACTTAATTCTTATAACCTTGCAAGAACAGTTCTCTTTTAACATATGTGGACATCTGAGTTTAGGAATGCACTTAACTGCTTAAGGTTCCACAAGCATAAAACTATTATGAATACAATTGATCCCTACATCTCTGAGCTGTTTCCATTAAATCATGTTCTGGCAGTTTCACTTACTGAATGCTTTTTGAGGCAAGAAAAGTTTTCTAGGTTAGAGTGGTTTTGGGTATTAGATCATACTATTAAAATATCCTTTCACCCCAAAGTAGTTATGTACCTATTAACAGGACTTATTTAAATTTCCTGGAAACTGAGTTTCTGAAAAGACTGAATTTAAAGGGACATAAGTTTACCTTCAAGGGAAGTAAGAAGAACCTTGTTGCTTTAGATCTGCAATTTTTAAATCTTAGTGTGTTTCAGAATCACCTGGAGGATCTGCAATTTTTAAATCTTAGTGTGTTTCAGAATCACCTGGAAGACAGATTGGTCCCCCACCTGACCAAAATTTAGCATTTCTAACAAGTTCTGAGGTAATACCGATCCTGCTGCTCTGAGGACCACACTGTAAGACTCACTGCTGGTAGACAAGAATAAAGCAGCAAGCAGCTATGTCTGTAGCCGACTGCATCCTTTCTCCAAAATCGCTGGTCCTCCAGCAAATCTAGCCCTCGATTTGAATGTATTAAATCCACTCATGACCTACATTTGTATGGAAAACTGCGTGGCATTATGGTTTTAAGACATATCTGATTTTTCAATTCCACCTATTAGCTGTGTGACTTTTGTCAAGTTCACCTTTCTGAACCCTGGTTTCTAAAAAGCAGTGTTCTTATCTACTGTTTTAACAATTAGGGGTTATACATATAGTTGGTGCACAGCAATTTAGTAAAACAAGCATCCATTTTTTCTCCAGTGTGCAGCAGCTATAAATAAGGCATGAACCTCTTAATTTTCATTCCATGTACTGTTGGGTTGTCTCTATTTTAAATCATGATGCAGAGCCAAAATTTGTCTGTTATTAGTTGATTCTTGAAATCAGTATGGATCTTAAGAAAAGCAACCTATTTTTTTATCTTGGAAGCATACTTAGTAATATTTGGTTGCTTCTCAGAATTCCTCAAGTTTCAGAAAAGAAAAATGAAAAGTGTAGATAACCCCAATAATTTTATCTAAATACCTCAAAACATTTAAGTCTAAAATCATATGGCCATAAATCATAGACTGATAATTCTAGATCTCCGCTCTATAATGCTTTAACAACTTTCTCATAGTTTTTCAAAGCATAACATTTGTAACGTACACAACACTGTATTTAACACAGTATATATTCTTTCATTTACAGTATTATGTCATTGCATTAAAGAGGTTCTTTTTCTACATCAGGCCTGTTTTTTTCCACTTGCAAGTTATAGCAAAGTACAGGGGGGTTTCCTTTGTTAGTGAACCAAAAAAGTAGGAGCCCCCATACCCAAGGATCACACTTTTAGACACAGATTAGTTGGCCTAGACATTTTCCCATTGAAATGCTTTTGTAGATAGTAAATTTTCATCATCATTTACATCTTATTTCCAAATGACTTCAGTTTTTATTTTTTGGTTTTAATTTCCACCAGAAGCTCTTCATCTTTGAAGAATTACCAATGTAGATAAATCCATCCACTGTCTTGCTTCTGACATTTGTCTTCCACCTACTAAATTTACAGAGGATACTATCTCACACTGAAACCATGTACTTGAAATGACTTTAGTAAACAACATTCTATCAACGTGTAATTCCTGTGTGTGGACATTAATTAAAATAATTTCTAAAAAGGTCTATTTATGTAAACTTTTAGGTTTATTTTTTTCTATATTATGTTTTTAAAATCACTCAATAATCTGAATATGGTAATGTTAACTGAAATACCTCAGCCTCTTATGAGACATAATAGAAATTTCTTACTTAATATATCTTAAGCCTAATTCCCTTTTGAAGCATTGTTACATAAAAATGAACACTTCATTACCAATAAGGACAATGTTTTATTGAACAGATCTATGTACAGTACAAAAAATTTCTTGAAATGAGACACTATCGTTGATTTATTGCAGTTCAATGGCTCAGTTTTAATTTGTACTCTTATAAAATGCAAAGTAAAATAATTTAATGTTCAACAAGGAAGCACAAATTCCTTTCTTGCTGAATCTGTAATATCTTTCACATATTAACAGTTCCAAAATGCATATGCAGCATTTAGTCATTCTGAAAAGGTGTTTTACAGTACCAAATAAATTAAAAAATAAAACACTATCATCCCTTTTAGGTTTTTCATCCATACAACAGTTTAAACCAAACACAAAAGGAGTACGGCTGAACCTTCAAGTGTGACTTCAGAAGAATCACAAGTTCAATGTTATAAATTATCTATCATTATATAATTGGTGGGTTTAAAAAACGAATATGGCTAAAGCCCAAAGTACCAGTGTCCTTGTCCACGGAGATTCCTTTTCCACCTCCCCATAATATCTGAGCAGCAACGATTCAGATTTGCTCTTTCTTGACCTTACTGAAACATAGCAGAAAGTTAATATTTAATGTTTTGAAGGCAATTTTTTATTTAAAAACAAAGGATTGAAACTTGGTCCATGTAAGATAAGCACATCCTCAAAATAGAAGGAGTAGAAAAGAAAGACAATAAACTGAGGAAGAAGAAAGCTTCCTTTTCTTCTGGATTCCAAATTACGAGCTGTTGGAAGTTTATGCACCCTCTACAAGCAAAATGATGTAAGCTTATGTTTTATAAAACATACATAAAATGTACACATTCAATAGCAATTATTTGAGAAGACGTTAGAACAGTGGTCAAATAGAATTTTATGACATTCCTTGACTTGTGTATAAACCCATTTGATCTGTCTTTCTGAAAGTTTTCCCTTAGCAACACAACAGAAATAAAACCTCAAAGACAAAAAAATAACATACATGTTTAAAACATCCTGGTATGAACTGCAAAATGAATGAAAATAATTTGTAGACATGATAGTTTCAACTTACAAAAAAATAAAAAGTTAAAAATGTTGTTATAATTTTAAACTTCCAGAAAATTAAGCAGAAATTTTATTTCAAAAATAACTTGATTGTCCAAATGAACTAGTTTCCAAACAGACTTTTTATTATTACATGATTATTTTAGACTAAACTGAAATAGATCTCAAGTATTACATTTTTAGTGTCAGGGAGTATGGAAAACATTTTAAGTTGACCTTAAAGAATTAAAAAAGCTAATTGATTTTTTACTTATGCTATTTAATGTAAATTCCACAGCCTAATGTAGGCTACTTAAAAAAACAAAAGCAAACCTAAATTTTATTGGAATGGATTTGACTGTCAATTGCATAGCAGTGAATGCCCATGATAACTAAGCAAATAAAATTGGGAAATTCTTAGATATCTGATCTACCATTATCTATTGTGGCTTGGAAAACCTAATTTAATAAAGTCTGGATGCTGCCCTGGAAGAAGCATCCCCCCTTGCTTGGTAACTTCATTCAAGAAGCTTTAATAGGTCAAAACATAATATTCAAAATATTTGGATATAGTAGGGTCTGACGAGATTATCTGCTTTGAACAAAAATGTGTCAGTTGGAAAACTGGAATATTTGGTTGACACTGGTACATTACTCAGTTTTTGAAGACTCTGCCTTTGCATTTTTGTTCATTTTATCCCTGCTATAGATTAACACATTACTAGGTAAAAGGTCTTTAACCTTCCTCTTTTAGAGAATGTACAAGGAGAATACATCTGAGAGGGTATTCTTAAAAAAAAATTTTTTTTGTTTAACAATTAAGTTAAAATCTTCCTTAGGAAAATTACTGGTCATCAAGGAAAATAAATGCATCAATATATCTTACTGTGTTCTTGCTGTGCAAATTTTTGTGTAAATATTTCCTTTCACATATATATATATAAAATTATTCAGACCAAATTCATCACTAATAAATAAGAAAGCATGAGTAGTATGGCTTATTTTATAACTCTCCTAAATGAATAAAACCAATGAATTCTTGACCCGATTCTTAGCTTACATATTTTTTTTTACAGCCAGTTATTTTTATAGGACTGTACTTAGATAACTCACATTAACGTCTAAAGGACCTTACTATGAATCATCAAGCAATGTCCTAACACTATATACAAATAGAAATATCCCAGTGTGCTTATACCATTACTGTATTCACATTGAGGAATTTGCAATTCAGTGTTTTCCTTCAACTAGATAGCCTTTAATGGTCTTAGATTCCTCCCATCTGTCCCCAAAGTTACCAATAGTACTTTTTCTATTTAATTGACATGGCTGCCTTTTAAATATAATTCATTGGTATTACAAAAATGGAAAATGGAAGGTTCTATCAAAGCACGGTTGTTTTGTCTTTTGTTTTTTTAATTTCCAATGTTGGCATGCCATGCACTGAACTTTCACCTGTGTTTACTCAGTCATCTGGAAACAAGTTACAATCTTTTATGGATAGAATGGTGATAAATCAAGTTATATTTTCATGTATCAGTTTCTAAATTATAATAAACCAAATAGTAGTGATTCCTTAAACTATGTTTGACAAGAAGGGAGGTTACACATGACAAGAAAACCATCCCATTTGCAGAATACTTTATTGTAAACCAACCCCTCCCCCTTTTAAAATAATTGGGTTAACTTTTCCTTTTCTGTAAGGCCATAGCTGGTTTGTCTTTCTGACTAGTTGCCTGAACATGGTTTTCACATAAGCGAAACTGAACATGCTGCTATTAATCTCACAAACTTTTTTTAAAATGTGGTTTTATGGATAACTGGTACTTTGGGAGTTTTGTAATAACCCTTTTGGAATCTGAACCAGCACATCTCTGAGTTCATTCTAGAAAATGTGCTTTGTCTTTATCTTTAGTATTCCAAGACCGCTCTAAAATTAAGGCCATCAGGGAAATAGCAAACTGATGATGCATTTTCTTGTAGTGCTTTTTTCACACTACTGCTTGATCGACAGATCTTTCTGAAACATTTTTATCAGGCACCTGTAAAACAGAACACGTCTATTAATTCAAATTTTATAGATGTTCAAGTGGAACTCTAAGTCAGATTCCTGTTTAATTATACCCTTACACATTCAAAGAATATTCATATCAGTAGAAAGGCAGGCAAATTCTTTTGCTCATTTTTGTTTTTCAATTAGTTTCTGATTCTTTTAAGCTGTTTTTGTAAAGAGGCTCAGTTTCACTTGGTTTATATTCTAGCATGCAGATGAAAAACACTTCCATAATTGCTTTGTCTCTAGAACTTTAACTACATGAAACTTAGAATGAAGAAAAGCCTCAGATACGATGAAAATGATCAAAGAGTATGAAAAACCTGTTTACAAGTTCTGGCTCCCACAAGTTCATAGGCCTGTGCCTATGCAAATTACTTGTGAATTTCAGTTAAGTTTCTATAAAACAAGAATAGTAATATCACCCCATAATGGTTGTACAGAATAAAGGAAATAATGTATAGGTAGTGCTTTATCATCTGCGCTATAGAAATGTTAACTTTTTAAAAATTTTATATAAATACTAAATTTGATATAGTCTCATTAATTTCTCAGGCATTGCTTTCCCCCAAATCTCCATTAGATATTTAGGCTCCCACACTGTGGGCCCATATCTCAAATTTAAAAGCAAATTAACTTATCAGCACTTCCTTAAAGATAAAATTCTAAAACCAGTGAGATGATTAGAAATAGAAAGCTTACAAATGCTATCAGTTGAGAAATGTTAAATTTTTTTTAACCTCATAGACCTATGGCATTTTCTATTTCTACAGATATACCTACTGAGAAGATAGAAGACTTACTTTCATCATCTGAATCAAATCCAAAGAGTGCCTGACATTTCTTTTGTGCAAGGTGAGCCTCAAGTGCTTCTGCATTACAGTAGGTGGTCAGGCATTTGCCACATCTTAATCTTTTCATTGATTTTTTACAAATGTTATCTTGATCGGAACAGGCATCTATCCTATCAGTCAGAAATTTTCTGCGTTTTGGCATACTAAGGTACCGTTCATCAAGGTAACTGGGAGGCAATGGTCTGACATATGGCTTTGACACAATTAAGCCATATGAAGTATGTTCACTCGTCAGATTTGGTTTGGATGGTGCCTGAGATACTGTCAGGGTACTGTGTTCTTGTGGTACATTGGGTAAAATGGAACCGTTTTCTGTCCTGATTCTATTTGTATCAATTTTCAAAGCAGGACCTGATGAAACTAAAGGTGTCTGTTCTATTCCACTGTGTCCATTGACTAAATCACTAATACTACAATTATTTTCAGAATTTGGCTCTATGTCAGGCATCTTTTGGTTTATCAAGCTTATATCAGAAACAGTGTCATCAGAATGCTCATTTCCATTCTGAACTAAACTGTCTGTCTTCTTTTCCATACTGTCTATACACGTCTTTGGTTCTGTAGAATCCTTCCTTGATTTGCTAGTAGAAACTGACAGACTAATAGCTTGTTTCTCATTACTAGATGAGTCTTTTTCCTGATGACTAGGATTTGAGTCTGTAAGATCATCCCAAGCAATTGCTTCACTTGGTTGTGCAGATGATTCCGGTGTTTTACTTAAATAGTGCTGAGCTTCATGTTCATATAACAGAGGAAGATCTTCGAAAAGCTCATGACATTCTGGAAAACTACACTGAGCTTGAAATATCCTGTGACTTTTTGTGTGCTGAGCAAGCTGGAATGGCAGCTTAAACGACTCATTGCAATTAAAATGCAAACAAAAATACACATTTGGATAGCTGTGTCTATTAAGGTGATCTATAAAATGCTGAGAATCTTCAAACTGCCTTTGACAAAATTTGCATTTTCCTTTGCTCCACTTCATTACTGTTTGCCGCACATTTAAGTCAGTTGGATGTGCAGTCCTTGCATGTTTATTTAAAAATCCAATTCTTTTAAATATCCGGACACAGCCAAGAGCAGGGCACTTAAAGTTTCCTTCTTGATCTGTATCATATATGTCTTTTGGATGGCACACAGTTCCGTTGATTTTATGAAGTACTGAAGTTTCTTGATTCAGGTCATAATCATCTTCTTCATAATCACCTTCTTCCTCCTCTTCCTCCTCATAGTCATCCTCACACACAGGTAAAGGGTCCAATACATTATTTACATAAGTATCAGGACTGCCATTTTCAATAACATCTTCTGATACACTTACGGGAATTTCAGTGAATTCAGCCACACACTCAGGGATGACTTCTTCGTTTCCATCACTTGAAGTATTATTAGTCTGTACTTCCAAATCTCTATTATCAGAATTCCCGTTTTCAAATGAAATTAAAGAACTGGAACAATTTATGTCTTCCAAAGCAGGAATTTCCTGATCCTCCTGTTGAGCTGCAGCAATCTGCTGTCTTTGTATTTTTTTAACATGATTCTTTAAATGCTTCTGCATAAGTCCTCTGTTTCTAAATTTCCTACCACATATTACACAGGAAAAACTGCCCTTTTTCTGATGAGCCTGGGCATGCCTTACAATGTGACCACCTAGAAATTCCTTGTTACATAACATACACCGATGCCTTGGGACACTGTGGTCTACTTTAGAAGCATTAAGAGCTGTCAGGTTTTTCTTTGTATTAGCGTGGCCTTTAGGCTGTACTCCAGGTATATCATCAGGATCAAGTTCTCCAGTGCTCTGATCTGTAAAAGAGTCAAGACCTTCATCTAAACATTTCTGTTCCACTGTCTTTTTTAGATTACCTGTAGAATTGTCCAGTGTATTTTCATTTAGAAATCTGATTGCTGATTTATCGCTCAGTAATGCTACACAGTTTTTCTTAATCATTACGAAGTTCCAGAATTCAGGATCAAAAAACAACCCCTTTTTCAAAATTGGAAGTAATTCAAAACGAACACGATTCTGAACACTACTGGTGCCTTCATTGTATTCTTCATCTGGACGTTTGTAAAGCTCTTCAACAGTATGATAAGCTTCCAAGGAGCGCTCAAGGAAAAATATTGAGAGCGCACAAATCCTGAGGATCTCCAAATCATTTGGCAAAAAATGTGCAATTGTTTTATAAATTAGACACTTAGTTTTGGGATCATCATGAAGATCTAGTTGTAGAGCACAACCACATATTTCAACACAAATTTGTAAGCCTTCTTCTTCAACCTGTATAAGAAAAAAATACTACTAAGTACCTTTTAAAAATATTACACAAACTAGTTTATCTTTTTAAAATACAACTCTGAAATGAAAGCTAAATAAACACAGTATTCCAAATGTACAATTTTCCTTAATGGATAGACTTAAATCTTTTATAATATATAAATAAATCTTTTTAAATTTGAGAATCTGGAAAAGATAGCATTTTTGCTTCTGATTTATTTAATTTTTACCACTAACCATAATACAAAATTATTTATAACCTTACAGTGATTTAAAATACAAAAGCTGGCCCGGCTGTGCGTGGCTCAGCAGTTGAGCATCGACCTAGGATCCAGGTGATCAGGGTTCAATTCCCAGTTAGGGCACATGCCCAGGTTGCGGGCTCGATCCCCAGTCGGGGGCATGCAGGAAGCAACCGATCAGTTACTCTCTCATCAATGATGTTTCTATCTCTCTCTCCCCCGCTCCTTTCCTCTCTCTGAAATCAATAAAGACATATTTAAAAAATAAAATAAAATACAAAAGCTGGATGGTAGGCACACAGTGCAATATACAGATCTTATAACATAGAAAACCACACCTGAAACATACATGTTCGTATTAACCACTGTCACCCCCATAAATTTAATTAAAAAAATAAAATACAAATGCTTCATAAACTTATGAAGATTAAAGTTTCTTACAAATCTAGATCCTGTTTATTATTTTAGGTACTAATCTCACATTCTGTGGCAGAAGGGTTAAATTATATGTATTTAAACACATTTATCAATTTTTGATGTTAAAAAATAACTAGTTTGGTTTTTTTAAAGAGAACTGCTTATGGAAACTCTTTCATAAAGCTGCACCAAATAATATTACTTCTGTTACTTAAATAATATTATTTATCCAAATAAAGGGAGAAGGGTAGGCCACACGAAGAAGGCAATGACAATCTTTCCAAATCTAATAAGGTGTCAGAATAATGAACCTACTGGAAGTTACCTGAAAATTACTCAAGCTTTGAAATTTTTACTTATCACTCAAAGATAACTGCATCAGCTTTTACTTGGGAATCTGTTGTCTATCCACCTTAATTCAAATTATAGATAATACTGCTAATGATTTGGAATGCTTGTTTGAATATAAAGCACAAAAGCAATATATCTTTAAAGCACTGTGTGTGTGTGTGTGTACATCGTAATACCTGCATATTATAGATGACAGAAAGGAAGACTACTTTACCATACTTATATCCTCTTAGTCGTTTACATGCTATGTAACCCCGCTTCACTACACAGAGTTCCACAAGCAGACCTTAACTTTGCACATCACATTCCCACTTTATCTAGCTGGTAAATTCCTACCCATCTATTCATTCTTTGGCAATCAGTTCTACTCTGAAAGTTTTTCTCACCATTCATTCTGGCCCCTACCTTGGGGTAGAGTTAAACATTCCCCATTCTTTCCACTGAGAATAATTACACTTATTTCTAAAAAGCATGTATATATTGTTTTATAACAGTCTGTGTGTGCCCCGCCCCTAACCCCAACTTTGAATTCTTAAATTCCTAGAAATCAGTTTGAATTCCTAAATAATACAGTATCTCATTTTTCATATCTTCCTATAGGTAGTGTAGAAATTGGCATATAGTGACCTTTGAGTAAATGTTTACAGAGCAAATGGGAGCACACCTATTCCACTAAGTTTAGTTTTCTCTTATTAGTCCACCATGTCCAGCTTGAAATTCTTTTCTGAATTCAAATTTCCTTTTTCTAATTGTCTGTTACAATTAGATATTTCCACCTATATTTTCCAGATATAACAAATTCAAAATTCACTGCTTCAAAACAGAATTCCTTCTCTTTCTCCAAATGAAGTTATAATGTACCCACAGTTGCTCAAGTTTAAAAATTTCAGGATCATCGCAAAAGGACGAAGGGGAACAGGACACTTTCTGACTCAAAATCCTTTAATAATTCCTGTACATTTACAGACTGAAGTTCCAACTTTCAATGTAGCATTCAAGTTCCCTTTAGGATCTCCAGCACTGCCCCACCTCCTGCAGTCCAGTCCCTCTGATTAGTTTCATCTCCTACACTCTCCCTAGGTTTCTCTGCTACACTATTAATGTCACTGGACAGTTCTGAGAAACAAATAATAAAATGAGGCAAAAACGCTCTGTAAAATACAAATGTTAGTATTATCTTCCTCTACCATTCAAAACCCAGCTTAAAGCATCTTCCTCTGTGAAGCCTTTTCAAATATGCAATCTGTAACATCTCCTTCTCAACTCATACAGCATTGTCTGTGCCTCTTTTCACAGCACTGAGGCATGTGAGTGACTTATTCCATTAGATAAAGATCTTTTTAGTAGAGTATAACATTTTTAATACTTATTTCATCTTCAAATTTTTCCTCTGATGATGTATTCTTAGGTTGACCAGACTTGTGAAAATAAGAAAGCTTTATGTTAACTAGCTGAACTTCACCTAAATTATAAACTTTCTTTAACAAAGTCTCTTAATTTTTGGTGCAAATGAGAATCAAATGTAAAAAAATACAGATACATCTTTTATTTTTTAAATGTTTTACAGATGACTCTGATGCACTTTAAATGTTAAGTATTCTATAGCATAACTTGTTTGGGTTTTTTCCCCCTCCTGTTTTGATAGGAAGAAAGGTTAACTTCCGACAATGCACTTGAATGGCATTTCACTATCTAATAATGAAGCTATTAAGGCCATTAGCAAAATAAATAGGAAATAAAACAACAACAAAAACACCTCTGATACAATGCTGCCAACTTTATGTCATGGGAATATGATCACTGCTTGGTCATACATCTAATGAGTGATGTGATAATGAATGTGATAAATGCATAAATATGTAAGAAAAAATGAAATATATTATTTAATGGATGCCTCCTTATATATTTAAAAGTAATACACATAAATATTCAGTTAAAATGAAAAGATGTATCTTTTCTGTCTTTGCATTCAAACTTGTTAATATTTGAGGGGGAAAAGTTAATGGATCTGCAGGATCTATTTTCATGTCTACATAAGTCATGTAGAATTGTACTCACTTGAAGTGGCCCATAAAATATTTGCTTCAGAACTATTTTTAAAAACAGATAATGTGTTTATACTATTACATAAAATAAACACTTTAAAAATGTGTCCTTAAGTTTAAAAAATGCCTCATAATCATGGTTTCTTTTCAACTAAACACCAGACTTAAAACTATGAACTGTATTTATTTTTAACAGTGAGCAGGTATTCCCTATAGATATATAAAGTTAGTTTGCAAATTAGTTAAAATTCTGCAAAAGTGACAAACTTGTTTAATTATATCTTCTGCTTCAAATTTATAGTCAAATAAGTTCTGTCATAAGACATTCAAGTTTCAGTGAACTGTCATTTAATTTTCATTTAAAATGAAGGGGTAAATATATCCTGTTTACCTCATCCTTAATGATTTTCATGAAAGGAAATATGACTCTCACATTAGTTGCTGTTCTTAAAAGCTGGTAGCATTGATCTACAAAAACTTGTTTTGAAGGATTAGACTTAAGCTGAAGTTTACTCCATATGAAAATCAACTCCCTGTAAATGAGAAAAAGAGAAATATCAAAAAAACAGTTTATTCAAATACAGACATTAGTTATCTTTCACTGATTCTATAGTGCCCTGGATGAGATGTATACAAAGTGAGTAAAAATGGGTATTATGTTAACCCCCAGGCTATTTCTGCTACCTATATGAAACTAATAGAAGCTGGGGGGGAAGGTCAGAAATTGTAATTTTGCAGTGGTAAGGAATGAATTCCAATCATGTGCTGACAAATTTAAGGTGTCTCTAGTACTTGATCAAAACAAATTCTAATTCCAATATACCAATATTATGATATTACTTTAAAAAAATAAACTTTTTGGCCATTAGTTAATACCCTCCTTGCCAATTTAGAGATCAATACTATAGGCACTCTGCAAAGAAATGGTTCATATTTTTCATTTTCAGTCTGTTAAGATACCAAAAGTATTACAGATCAAAAGTGTTAAGTATATTAGAGTAGTAATTCTGAAATGTTTTAGATTATCTGCTCTTCCATTATGATGTAGTACTTTCAATATAGACAAGCTATAGACCATTTAAAGTGTTTCACAGGTAGATTGTTTTCTAACATATGGCCAAGGTTATTAGATGAAGTAGTGAGTTTTGAGCAAAGGAAGTCATAAGATATAATTGATATATTTGGATATCACATTTTAGCAATTAGAATTCTTTAACTATATCATTAAAGTTACATAAAGCATCATAATCTAAAAAGTATTAAAACTGATGAAAATGTTTTTTAAAAATGTGATTTCATGTACTTTCAGCCCAGTACATACAACTATTAAATCTAAGGGCGGACTGGCTACTGTCATGAAGATATGCACAGTCTGCCCAACCAGGCATGGCTCAGCGGTTGAGCATCAACCTAGAATCCAGGAGATCATGGTTCGATTCCCGGCCGGGACATATGCCCGGGTTGGGGGCTCGATCCCCCAGTCGAGTGCGTGCAGGAGGCAGCCGATCAGTGACTCTCTCATCATTGATGTTTCTAATCTCTCTCCCTTCCCCTCTCTGAAATCAATAAAGATATGTTATATATATATATATATATATATATATATATATATATATATATATATATATAAAGATATGCATAGTCTACTTAGACAATACAGAAAACAGAAAATGATGGCAAGCAACATATTAACAGTAAAACAAAAATTCTACCTCTATTTCATACTAGCTTTGTGGATATAAGTTTTAGTCCACTACCCACTTTTTTTGCACATGTATTCCTTCAAAAGTTCACTAGGTTTCACACCTTGCTCCCAAATCTCTAGCTCTGACTTCTTTACCAATATCCGTGCCTCAATATATTTCAATTAAGACTGCTTTCTAGCACCTTAACCCTGTTAGAATAATATCCCTGTAAAATTAATGATCTTTTCCTAGATCAGTCAGTGACACAAAACATTCCTCTAACCTATTCTAACCTGTTTATTTTTCACAGTCTTGACATTTTGATTATATTTTTCCTCACAGCTATACCATTCTTCCTCAGTGCTACCACCTTAAGCCCTTTAATTGTACATATGTACTTCTACAGGGTTGCTAAACTGATCTGTGTCCACCTTCCAGATCGTTTTATTTAGTACTTATTCTATATGCTGTTTAGTGTCCATAGCAATGGAAACATGAGTTTTGAAATCAGAAGCATCAGGATTTGAATTCTGGGCACTCTTCTAGGTTGGTCTCCTCACAGTTAATTTGTTTCATTTATTCTCACTTTTATGTTAATTGCTCTACTTGTAAAGTATTCTTTATTTCTAAAATGAGCTTATCTTTCAGTGTCCATGTCAAGTGCCTCTTCATGGAAGCCTTCATGAATATCCCAAACTAAAGTGGTAATTACTTCAGAACAGATCTTATCCCTCTTACTGATTTTATGCCTTTCATATATTTCCTAGCTTATTTTCTATAGATCCTATTTCCTCAACTATTAATACATTATAAGTCTCCTCAGTGATACACTGTATAGAAGTAGTGGCAAAAACATGAGTTTGGGAATAAGAGAGGCCTAAATATCAATATGACAATGCGCTACCTGGCATGGCATTACTGTTTACATTGAGCCAACTTTTTCTGGCAATAGCCCTAATACACAAGATTGGAACCCAAGTGGCCATGTCTCCTATGTGATCCTCCTCACCCTCCTTAAGATAATAATTCAGGAATAGAAAACAGACCCCAGTCAGTTTCAACTATGGAATGTTCTCAGTTCTAAACTATGAGGTGTGGGGACTGTTGCATTCCTTCTGGTCTGCAATACAAGAGACTGGAACCAGCTGGCACAAAAAAGAAACAAATTTTTTTTTTTAAATCCTAGCAATCTCAGAGTCCCTGGTAGCACTTCTCTTTTGAGGACCAACTATAGCCCTGCCCTTTTTGTGGCTGATGTCATAACCCAGTATCTTTCCAATACAAGCATACCTCATTCTTTTGCACTCTGCCTCACTGCTATTCACAGATGTTGCATTTTTTACAAATTGCAGACCCTCCACAAGTAAAAGATTATTGCTTTATTGCAATACTTGCTGTATTGTGATATTTACTGTATTGTGATACTCACTGTATTGTGGCTGGAACCGAACCTGCAGTATCTCCAAGGTATGCCTATACTACTACATTTTCCCTCAACTAGTTAGACATAGGATGCTATCATTTGCAGATTGACTAGCTTAATTCCAACCTCATTTTGTTACAAGCTATGTGACTTTTGTGTCTTTTATCCACAGTTTTCTTATACATAAAAAGAACTGAGAGAGAGAAGCAAAAACAGCTAGGTAAAATGTCTGGTATATACTGATGTTTAATAAATCACTAGTTTCCTTGTCTTTATAATCTTAATAGTACCAAGCAAGGAGATTTGTTCAATAAATGCTCATTAGTAATCTGAAAAAGATTGTATTACTAAATGTTAAGAGCATTTAGAAGAAGCCTCTTGAGGAAATATATTAAAGAAAAATTAGACATGGAATGAGATAAAAGACGATGGTAGATGTGGCATATCTCTGCAACAGATTTAAAGACAAAAAAAATGATAGCTGGAAATTAAGGGAAAGTATTCTATTCAGTGTTTACGTGAAATAATGTTTAACATTATAGAAATGTATATATTCTCCAACTTACTCAAAAAAATAATTTGAGACTCCTTAGAGAGACATTCTTAAGGTACAATATATATTTTTTCTCTTTTCTGAAGAGAGAGATCTTCTCTTTGTTTCTGTTAACTGAGGAGGAAACTTGGTAAACAAAATGTAATACCAAGATCTTACTAAATTTGCCAGGAGAGGTCCACCAATATGGATTTTTGCTTTCTAGCAGGAAAAGCAGAAATACCAGGATATGGTTATGAAGCTCCATTCTGACTGAATTTACAAAGGAGTCTCAGGTTTACGTGTACACTGGGTTTTGAAGGAAAACACAAAAAACCAAACACACTAAAAACCACTAATAGTCTTCTTTGTGAAGACCAAAGGGAATGTTATAATGGAGCTTATGTTTTTTTCAAACATAGGGTCCTTTAGAAAACACAGCACCAATTTGGTGTACAAACACATTTACCAGGTAGCAAGTACTAATAAAATCAAGTTGATCAAATTATCTAGTTGCAGAGAACAGGCTATATAACAGGTTCTACAATCACCCTTATAACATAGATTTTTTTTTTCATACTTGAATTATTTATAGTAAGTAATGTTTAATAGCAGAGGCTGTAAGGCTACCTGGGTTTGAATCTTGGCTTTATTATCTACTAGTTGAATGGCTTGGGTGTAATATTATCTACCCCGTAAAATTGTTGGAATAAATGAGATAATGCACACATACAACAAAGACTATAGGAAGCACTCGGCAACTATTACAGCTACCATTACTATATTATTTTATTATTATTACTATTATTATTATTTAGTGATGGTAAGAGACATAGGGTTAGTAGCTTACTCCACTAGCGTGAGATAGAGCAGAATTGAACTACTGATCAGGTTCTTTCCTTAAAGAGGGAAGATAAAGCATAAGCTGGTTCACAGTGAAGGCCAAGATGAAATAGACAACACAGGCCTTATATGCTAGAAAGCATCCTGTTATTCAAGTTACAATGAAAATCAACTTTTAGAAGAAAAAAGGATCTCAGCATTAAGAAATACAGAGGAGAGATAGAAGAAATAAAATGGCAGACCATGAGAACTCAGCCTACTCAGAAGGAAGGACCAAGAAGCAGGCTAAAGATTCCTTTCTGGATGGTGTGGCTCAGTGGTTGGGTGTTAACCCATGCACCAAGAGGTCGCCGGTTTAATTCCAGGTCAGGGCACATGCCCAGTTTCAGGCTTGATCCTCAATGTGGGGCATACAAGAGGCAGCAAATCAGTGTTTCTTTCTCATTGCATTGATGTTTCTCTCTCTCCCCTCCCCTCCCCTTCTGCTCTCTCTCAAATGAATAAAAACATTTTAAAAAAAAGATTCCTTTCCAGTTAGGCAGCTGGGAGTTGCATTACCCAGCTCTATTCTTAGAGGGTGACTATGGCCAGGAGTGGGAAAGATAGGCACTATTCTATTTTTAAGGTCTCTCCTTAAATAGTAGGAATTGGTTAGCAAAAGAAATAAAATGTTTTCTTCTTTGTTTTTGTTCACATATGATTCCATTTTACTTAAGAGTATATTAAAATGAAAAGACTGAAGATAACCTGTTAAGGTAGTTTAATAATACAGCTAAGGGCAGAAAACATTTCTATCCCCAAAGGAAAAGATCTACTATAACAGTAATGACTATATTCTGTTTTGGAGTAACTACTTATCAAGAAATGATAATACTTAAGTGTATTTGAAATTCAACATACAGGGTAAACTTTTGAATAAAAACTTAAATAATCCAACTAAAAGTATACTCTCCTAGAAGATAAGTCCACTAGTTTCTACACCTAGCTCTGTTACTAATTACCTATTGATCTCTTAGTCTGAAGACTTTAATCTATAAAACAAGAATATAAATGAGTTTAGCTTTAAATTCCCCTTTGAGCTATAATTTTAAATATTTAAAATTCAAAAGCACTGATAAAACTGTTTATAGCCCATATCATTTCAGATTACTGTATTCCAGCAACTGCAACCTAGTTTTCCCTTCAAAATTAATGAAATGTCAAAGTGGTAAAGTGTGTGTGTGTGTACTGGGGGGGCAGAAGTTATTAGAATCTCTTATAATTATTATTCATGGTTTCACTTAACAGCACTCTAAGGGTAGATACTAAAAACACTCTCATACTACATTCTAAATTACATGATAGGTAACTTGATGCTTCATATATCCTACTAAAAATTTTTAAGTAATTCTTACAATGTTTTTAAAAAACTAATACACAATACCATTTACATTAGCACCTAAAAAATGAAATGCGTAGGTATAAATTTAACAAATATATACAAGATTTATATGAAGAAAATTACAAAACTCAGGTGAGTTAAAGAACTAAATAAACAGATAGATTTTCCAGGATAAGAAGACAAAATATTGTCAAGATGTCAGTTCTTCCCAACTTGATCTACAGATTTAATGCAATCCTGACCAAAATCCCAGCCAGTCATTTTATGGATACTGACAAACTGATTCTCAAGTTTATATGGAGAAGCAAAAGATCCAGAGTAGCCAAAACAAGACTGAAGAAGAACAAAATTGGAGGACTGATCTACCTATCTTCATGTCTTACTATAAAGCTAATGTAATGAGGACACTGTTGTATTGTTAAAGAACAGACAAAGAGAGCAATGGAACAGAATAGAGAGCCCAGACATGCCACATAAATAAGGTCAACTGATCTTTGACAAAGGAACAAAGGCAAAACAATGGAGCAAAGATAGTCTCTTCAACAGATGATGCTGGAACAATTGCCATCCACATGCAAAAAAATGAATCTAGACACAGACCTTAAAGCCTTCACAAAAATTAACTCAAAATGGGTCATAGACCTAAACATAAAATGCAAAATTATAAAACTTCTAGAATATGACAGAATAATACCTAGAGGACCTTGGGTATGGTGATGCCTTTTTAGACATAACACCAAAGACATAGTCCATGAAAGAAATAACTGATAAGCTGGACTTCATTAATATTAAAAACCTCTGCTCTATAAAAGACAATTTAAGAAAATTAAAAGATAAGTCACAGACTGGAAGAAAACATTTATAAAAGATAGATCTCATTAATTACCGTTATCCACAATATACAAAGAACTCTTAAAATTCAACAATAAGGAAACAAGCAACTCAATTTTTAAAATGGGCTAAAAATCTTAACATTGTTGTTTTAATTTGCACTTCCCTGATGACATACAGATGGCAAAAAAGCATATGAAAAGATGCTCCACATCACATGTCATCAGGGAAGTGCAAATTAAAACAACAATGAAATACCATTACACACCTATTCAGAAGGGCCAAATCTGGAACCCTGACAACAAATGCTGGTGAGGATGAGAATTCTCATGCATTGCTGGTGGGAATAAGAAATGATACAGCCATTCTGGAACACAGTTAGGCAGTTTCTTACAAAACTAAACATACTCTTACCATACATTCCAGCAATTGTGCTCCTTGGTATTTACCCAAAGGAGTTGAAAACATGTCCACACAAAAACCTGCACACAGATGTTTATAAGCAGCTTTATTCATAATTGCCAAAACTTGGAAACAACCAAGATGTCCTTCAGTATGTGAATGGATAAATAAACTGTGGTACATCCAGACAAGGGAATATTATTTAGCACTAATGAGCTATCAAACTATGAAAAGACATGGAGGAATCTTAAATGTATAGTACTAAGTGAAACAAGCCATTCTGAGAAGGCTACACACACATTGTATGATTCCAACTATATGATACTCTGAGAAGGCAAAACTATGAAGACAGTAAAAAGATCAGTGCTTTCCAGAGGTGGGGGGTTAGGGGGAAAGATTAATAGGTAGAGCACAGAGGATTTTTAGGGCAGTGAAAATACTCTATATAATACTAGAAC
The DNA here is from genome assembly GCF_054644295.1 of Miniopterus natalensis. Classification (NCBI taxonomy): domain Eukaryota; kingdom Metazoa; phylum Chordata; class Mammalia; order Chiroptera; family Miniopteridae; genus Miniopterus; species Miniopterus natalensis. The sequence goes on along the minus strand of NC_142086.1, from coordinate 22,243,856 downwards.
AACGGATATGTCATTATATATTTGTCTAAACCCACAGAATATATAACACCAAGAGTGAACCGTAGGTGAACTGTGAACTTTGGGTGATTATGATGAGTCAGTGTAGGTTCATCCTTGGTAAAAAAAGTGTACCATTCTGGTGCATGATACCGATATGTATGTGTGGAAGCAGGAGGTATGTGGAAAATGTCTGTGCCTCCCTCTCAATTTTGTTGTAAACATAAAACTGCTCTAAAAAAGTTAAGCCTTAAATTAAAAAAACAACAACACACACACACAAAAAAAACTAACACTCCCAATTTAATTTAAAACATAATTGTTTCATTATTACATATACCTTAAACATTTACAGCCAATTACTAGAATATATGATCATTTTCTTTTTTAATCTTTAGGTCTTACAATCTACTATTCTTCTCGCTTAACATTTTCACATAACTTTTTAAAAAATATAAAGTCCAAACTCTGCTAACCAATTCTCCTTCTGTTCCCCATCTTATTTCAATTTTTATATTAGGGGCACTTACCAGATACAATACATATCCCCATTCTGGAGCTGTGGAATAAGAAAAGATTCACAGAGTTGCAAGGCTAACATAGTCTTGCCTTCTTTTTCAGTGTTACAGATGATATCAATTCCACTCTTACAATCAGTTTTCAATAAATGCTATAAGAGGAAAAGAAAAATCAGTTCATATAATTAAAAATATCTAAAAAGCTAGTTGCAATAAATGTTTAAACATTCAAAAGAAATTAGATTTCTAGTTTTCTTCTACGAAGGTGATGAATTGTACAGAAAAATTCTCATGGTTTCATAGTTTTACTATTGTAGCACCTACAGTTTACAGTGACTACTTTTAATCTCATTAATGTCTATAACTTATAGGTGAGTAGGGTCCATATTAGAAAAAGATTCTTCCATCTTGAAACAACAAAATAACAAACATGAAAATTTAATTTCTTAGTATTTTATTTAAAAGGCAAAATCGTAATACTTCTCAGTTTTTATATGACCTCTGTCACAACAGAAATTCAACATAAATAATGTTTATTGCCCTGGCAGGGTGGCTCTGTTGGTTGGAGCATCATCCTGTACACCAAAAGGTTGCGGGTTCAATTCCCCGTTAGGGCACATAGCTAGGTTTGATTCCAAGTCGGGGCATGTATAGGAGGGAGGCCTATGTTTCTCTCTCATATTGACATTTCTCACTCCCCCCCCACCCCAAAATAAAGAAATATATCCTTGAGTGAAGATTAAAATAATGCTTATTAATGAATGTTTTATTAATTTCATTTGTTAATATCAAGATTTTGTCTAATTTAACATGAGGTTAAAGAATGATGCCAAAGAGAACACATATAGATAATGTCATCTGAAACCTTTGGTATTACTATAATAAGGAATTTAACAAGAATGGGCTACATTTTTTTAACTGAAAGGTTAAAGTGATGATAGGCAAACAAAATCTTAAATAATACCTCCCGGAATAGCTGATCTTCTACAGGTGACATAAATAAACATGTGAAGAGTGCTTGATGGAAATATAAGTCTTTGCTGATTTCTGGGTGATTTATACAAGATTTAATAAGAGCCATTGCTTCAGGTATGCGTTCACAAGCAATTAGGTATCTGGCACGTAGTTCAAAGAACAGTGGATTTTCCGAACTTAAGTATTTGTTCACTGTATTAAAAAGAGAACAGACTCATATTACTCTCAAGAAAAGATTCTCTCAAACTCTTGTTGTTTGAAACTTTATCACTAACATGGCATCTAATTAGATTAACTAGATATTTAATTAAATGGCATTTTCTTAGTAGTTTATTTGTGAAAAGAATATGTAATTATATGATTGGAAAAATGAAAATAAAAGTGACAACAAAACAGTGCTCAAGAAATATATGTTGATTTCTTCTCAGTCTAAAATGTAAAAAACCTGAAATATTCATTTCTCAGTTCACTAACATGTTAAAATGTTTCAAATAACATGGGGTCTGGAATTTCTTGCCTAAGATTATGTACTTAGATCTTCTTAAGTGCTCAGTATTTTCATTACTGTTAAGATGAAAAGGCTGAATCCTAATTTGTCAATAAAACTACATTAATTCAGATTAATTATAAAAAAATAAATCTGAATTAATGAAAAAGTTAAATCATAAAAGAAATATATTTTAGCCCTGCTGGTGTGTCTGAGTGGTTGGACATTGGTTGACCCATGAACCAGCAGGTCACGGTTCAATTCCCGATCAGGGCACATCCCCAGGGTTGTGGGTTCGATCCCCAGTAGGGGGCATGCAGGAGGCAGCTGATAAATGACGACTCTCTCATCATTGATTTTGTATCTCTCTCCCTCTCCCTTCCTCTTTCTAAAATCAATTTTTAAAAAAACATATTAAAAAGAAATATATTTTATTACTTTTCAACAAAAGATTAAGCCAAAAGGACTGCTTATTAATATGTGCTTATGTGTCACTAAGAAAAATTACTAATAAAATACTTGCTTTTACACAATTTAAAACTATACAAACACCTTTATCTACTAAATTTATTCAGACCTAACAACAACCTTATGACAGGTATCATAGTATCTGTTTTACAGACCACAAAACTGAGTCTCAGAGAGGTCAAATGACTTGCCCAAGGACAAAAATTAAGTGGCAAAGTAGAAACTGGAACCCATATTTCATGATATTGGACCCAAAGTATTTTAATTAGTTATATATGTTTAATCATTAGCTTCTAAAATGCTTATGAGTGATGTTTTATTTGGGCTTCAACATTTGCCTTGCAATTCTGTTTCCAACGTATGTTAAACAGACACTGATTCGTAGTTAATGCAAAGATAAACTTCAGACTAGTCTTTACCCTAATGATCACAAAATAGAGAAGAGTCATCCATATTAATGAGACTCTAGAACAGTTTTTCCCAGAGTGAAGTAATGTCAATGTAAGCATGAAAGGACTATGTATGAAGAACTATACATACATATATTAAGGCCATCAGCCCTCACAGCAACCCACAATATGTTTGTTCTAACTCCTACTCAGAGAAGCCTAAAACCTCTCTCCTAAAAGCCTAAACTTTCTTTTCCTGTTTTCACTTCTTTTGAAGCTCTGTGTTGTCTACCTACCTTCTTTCCCCTCTGCCCCATTCCCCAGTCTCCTCATAGTTTCCTTCTGTCAACCTTGCCTTACCTATATTTGACTCTACATACCTCTCCTCAATAATCCAACTCTTTCTGCTCCGTTCCAGCTACCTCCCTCTTCAGTTCTTTTATTCCTTCCCCAGACCCTCACATCAAGTTCCAGTCTTGTTTGCACCCTTTAGGTATATACCACTACACCACTGTCACATACATACCTTAGCTGTTTCCTCCTAGTCTTGTCCTACCTACCATCTCATCCCACTGCTTTCCACTACTTCTGCTGCCCTTATCTCTTCATTTTCTCTCACATCTCTCGTAGACCTCCACGCTTGTATCTGGGCTCAACTTCCTCTAAAAACCAAGAATCACAACTCCTCCTCCACTCAACTCGACTTACAACCCCCCCACCTCGGTGCCTTAACCTGGGACAAATGGGCAGATCCTAATCTGCTCAGCACAATCTGTGGTGTGAAGTGTCTTTTTCACCAGACCAAGGTCTGAATGGTTCCAGAGCTGGGAGTTCTTGTCTTTTCCTTTTGGCTATCTTATAATTGCACTCGTACACTCTCTCCATGCTTTTAAATGTTTTCCACAGTTTTGTGTTTATTTACTACTGCTCAGATCTACATTCTAAACTGTGGTGATCAAAAAAATGGTCTATGGCTCAGGAATAATATGTGAGAAGCAGTTGGCAGAGGCTCCTTCCTCAAAAGAAAATTTTGGCCCACAGGAACCACTATGCCTCTAGGTTTGAGAGGAGGTGATGTCAAAGAAGTATGCAGGTAAGGGAATGAGAGAAAATTTAACTTCTATTAATGAAGGTTGGGAAATACTGCTCTACAGTATTTGGAACTGAAATTTACTTACTCGGGTAGTCACTCATTCATTTATACAGTCATCATGTGGTCATTCATTCAATCAACAAATACTTATATTGAGCACCTTCTCTGTACCAGGTACTGAGCTAGATGTAGGATATACAGTAGTGGTGACAAAATTAGATGAGTTATAGCCCTCACAGCTCCTTCTGTATATGGGAGATCTCATGTGCTTAATCAGGGTGTTTTGTTTTGTCTTAAAAGAGTGTGCCTACTTAAATAGATATTTAAAATATAATTGAAGTGACAAAAGCACATGAACTCTCTATAAGTAATATCTGGAGAGTAAATGTGTTAACACTCTGAATTCCCATTAGAATGGGAAATTATTAGAAATAAATGTACCTAAGTCTAGTGTCAAATATCACTCTTAGCGCTGGTTAGCACAACAAATTAAACACACTTCATGTGAAAATACATAACTCTTACTCAATATTATAAAATAAAGAAAAATCACTATTACTGCTCTAGTTAGAAAATGAAATTGTGTTTGCTTCTCACAAATACTGGTTTTTATTTAAGTCTCCTGAAGTACCTATCTCCTGAGATGCTGGCTGGGCTTTAAGAACAGCTTGCAACACTGGATCTTCCCATGGGCCACCATCTCTAATGATTCGAGTCACCAGTTCCAGATTCACATTTCCATATCTGCGGAGGTGATTCTGGCATTCCTAGGAGAGAAAAATCATTTTGGCTTTGTGAATTTAAAGGGGTAAAAACTAAACTTGATCATCATTGTCAATAAAATGACTGATGGCCAATGAGACAGCTATTAAGTTATAAAAGAGAAAGGGTTGCTAAGTAACCTATGTAGGGTGTCAAAACCCCATTAGTACACAAATAGACTTTAATGCCAAAGGTTACACAGTTTGCACATAACTGGGCTTAGAAAATCCCATTATAATAGGGATGAAGTGTAACCTAAGGAAAAATCTTAAGGGATGCATCATTTCTAGGAAGAAAATCCCGTTGCAAAAATGTAAGGAAAAAACTTAAGGGATGCATCATTTCTAGGAAAAGCACCAGGTTGCAAAAATGTAAAACTAAAATGCTCACTTAAATTTATGTGAGGGCTCATACAGTTTCTGTTAACAAGGGCAAGCAAAAGCCTGACAATAAGAAAGGGGTAGAAGGCTTCTGTGCAGATTCTGGTTGACAAGTAGACATAGGTGCCTTGCCCAACCCCAAATGTATAATCTTAGTTGTGGTAGAAGGCTGAAAGATGAAAATTCTAATCCACTTTGTTGTGTAAGTACATTTGTAGTCTTAGGACAAAGAAATGATAGGCTGAAGGAATGAATCCAACCTATAATATGAACACTTTGCATTTGGTGTAAGATAAAAATATATTGATAAATTGGGCATTAACTGATAAACTGATAATATGTCTATGCATATTCTGGGTTTGTTTTTTTTAAAGATATTTGAATTGTTTTTAATGAACCTCATATCTTAGACTTGTGATTATAATATGAATTATGTAATATAAGTTAAGTTTGTAAGCACTGTTTAATATTTAGGAGAACTTTTTTAACTGAATTTATAAATTTATTAGATTTAGATTTACAAGATTTAATTGTTTGATTATACTTTTTGATTCATTATATACTTCATTCAGTATTGTGTTTTAAAATGTTTCAGTGTATTTAATTTGGTAATTTAAAAGGATTAGCTGAAGGCCTAGTGAAGTTTATAAATTTATTTTTTAAAATGCATACATTGAGCTTAAAGCCTTAAGGAAAAAAACTAAGTATTAATATTGTCCATATTAAAAATCTGAATAAATTGTGCGTCAATTAAAACAGCTGCCAGAATTTTTTTATGTGCCCCACCCCCAAAAATTAGTAACAGCTGTAAAGCAAAACTTCAGGATAAAACAATAACAGGGATGGGCAATAGTAGGTTTACAGTTGTGAGTATTCGAAACACAGTTTATTCTTGTGTTATAATTACTGTATTATTTGTGTTATAACTGTAAACCTACTTTTGCCCACCCCTGTATGTATATCACAAATATTACTTATCGGATAAATTACCAGGCTACATATTCAAAGTGACAATAAACATTTTGCTTTTATTAAATTGTCATGTTCTTTCATCATCTGAATGTTCCAAAGTGATGTCTATACGTCACTTCACATTCCTTGTTCAAATATACAAGAGGTTTTGTTTTATAAGAGAATGAAGCAACAGAAGAAATCAGATTTCAAGATAAAGAATCATTCAGTCAAAGAAGGCAAAGGATTCTTAACTCAAAACATGAAAATAAATACCATCTAAAAGGACATTCCCAAATTAAAATGAGTGAGCAAGCAAACAAAAATCCTTTAAACAATGGGCAAGTTACTTAACCTCTCTGTGCTCCTTCAATTAACTCTTCTGCAAGAAGAATACTGAAAACACCACCTTCGTAGGATTGTTGTAAGGATTAAATAATAAACAGTATTGAAAAGTGCTTGGTACAATGCCTGGCACTTAATAGTAAGCACTTAATAAATACTAGCTATTATTTCTTTTGTATTTTTTAACATTCTGAATAAATATTTTATTTTAGGACACACAGTTGCCTCAGCATAAAATTAATTTCTACATTTCCATGTGTCAGCATGTTATAGCATTCAAAAAATAAGACATAAAGTTATTGATCAGCTCTGCTTTTTTAAACACATGGAACATAGTAACAATTGGTGGCAACAGCTTCATGGAACAACCATCAATTTTAAACCTCAAGGTAAACAAAATCCTAAATTACACTAGACACACACATTGGTGCTGCTAAAATTCAAGCTGGATTTTGGTCCAATCAAAGCACAAGAAATAAGGTGAGTTGAATACTAGCTCCTGAATCACTGGTGAGCTGTAACTCTGCTGATGAGCCCTTGGACAACACATCTTTCTAGCTGTGTTAGGGTAAGTGAGGCAACAATCATACAGTCATTAACACAATGGGAACTTGAACTGGACTTAGGCTGAAGTCAGGATATGGTGAAATAGGTCTATTGCTAATTTCCTAAACTTGGCTGAAAATAGTAAGCACTTGGAGGTCTTGTTGAATAACAGATTCCCAGGCCCCAGTTGAAACCTACTGAGTCGCCATTTCTCAGGGAAAACCCTGATGATCCATCTGTAAATCTAACAGCCCTTATGCCACAGTCAATTTTGGCACACTTTTTTATTGCATCTCCTACAATTAGTGTGTACTTTCATAAATATTCACACTATATACACTTGTATTCCCATCAATCCCTCCATTAAAAATTACTAAGTTAGCTTACAATCACCTTTCTAAGATAGAAATTATAAATATAAATTTTTTGTGTGTGTGTGTGCTCTTGAGTCAAGTACACCATGTTTTGGAGACCACATCTATGAGAAATAGCTTGGGATAGGAAATAAAGATTAAATAAACATTTCACTTTGTTCTATTTAAAAAGACATGGGATGAAAAAGAACAAGTTTATAAGTATCTTTTGGCCCCTCCTTCCTTAAATTGTATGGTGCCTTTTTTTGGATGATATTCAATCTAAAAGCCTTCAAAGTGAAAAAGGAAGAACTGAAGTCACTACAGAATCCACAACTTATCTTTTCTACAGTATATATACGTATTGTGGGGGTTGTTTTAGAATGTTTACTTAATTAAAGGTTTGGACCTGTGTATTAACCTAATCCTTTAATAAGTCATCTGTCTGCTAGGGTGGATAAAAGTAGGTTTACAGTTGTTCATATAGAAAAAGACAATAATTAATAAATAATACAATAAACACTTTCATGAACTTACAACTGTAACCTGCTTTTGCCCACCCCATATAATTCCCTCCAAAACTTCCATTCAACCTTATGTCATTACCAAAGGTAGAGAAAAAACACAGCTCCTTCCCTCACTCTTCTTTTGGAATCCATGTGGCATGGGCAATGTTTTATTTTAGAAGCGTTTTCTTCCCTGAACTCTCTCCTACTTTGCTGGACTCTAGTTGGCCACGAGAACATGTCTATGAAGCTACAGATCAGTGTGCTGGCTATTCTGCAAACTTGATCTGAACCCTTTGCCAGCTCATCACAGGATGCAAGTCTTAATGCTCCAACTTAATGACCTCTGGACTTATCTACCTACTCATTCATCTACTACACATCATGAAGTCTTTTCTCTAGTCAGGTCTCTTCTATGTGTCTCAAACTCATACTTTCTTACCTATGCTTTTTGTCATATCGCGCTCTTTCTCTTAAAACTTCCTATAAACCTATTTAAATCCTTTCCTAACTCTTTCCAGTCCCACTTTTCCCTGAGAAGCCTCCACTAGCTACCTCAATCCATACTAAACTTAATGCCTTCTCTTGTGGTACTGAAAAGCTCTACCAGTCCACTCTTCCAGTGTTTATCATGTAGAGAAAGGCCTGGCTTTATTTACTGCTAACATCTTACTTCCTACGTAGTTAAAAACTTCTTCAATTCGTCAGGAAAGGAAAGGAGTGCCAAAGAAGATAAATGCTTGATAATAAATAACTTTGTAAACAAAATAGGGAAATATGTATCAGCAGAAGCACTGTGCAATATCTGTCTTTTTTAAAAAATGCAGATTTCAGAGTAAAATTATAGAATACACCACAGTCATATTAATTCATAAGCAAGTTATTTTAACAAATCATAGAAAAACATAAAGGTCTGTAATGTGATTAATTTTATAAAAATGGAGCCTCTAAAATACAGTAAAATATTTACAATACTTTGAAGTGAGATAAGAATGATCATGATATCTTTTATTATTTCTTTCATTGGTTATCTTACGGCAAAGCACTTTCAAAGGTAAAATTGAAAGAAATTATGCGGTTTTCTTTTACAAAAAGACAGTTATTGCAAATTTGCTGTTCTTTTCTTTGGTTAAGTTCCTAAGCAGTATTTACCTGATGTTTTAGGAAAAAAAAAAAAAAAAAACTCTTAGTTTGCCCATATAAAGAGGGCAGTATAACAATGAAAAAGTTACTGCTTTTCAAAGGAAAGTTCTTATGAAGAAAATGATTTTAAATGAAAGTTTAGAAGTGTGTCCATAATTATGACTGTTGTTGACAAAAATCAATGTCACCTACAATGCTTGTATCTATGCCATTAAAAACTAAAACTAAAAATCTCTGCTGAAAAATCTTTCAACTGGACCATTTTAATAAGTTTTCAGTTAATTTGTTAAAAATGGTTAGTATTTGGGATTCTAAGATGGTAGCAGATTAAGTGGAAACTACACTGACACACTCCCAGGACCACACTGGAGTTACAACTAAAATATACAAAAATAATCATGTATAATTAACTGAAGACTAGCTGGAGAGAATCTTCATAACCAAGGATGAAAAGTGGAGACCTCATAGACTGGTAAGAAGTGCAGAGGCACAAGACTAGCTGGGCTCCCACAGGCAGCAACTGAAGGTTCGGTGGGATATCTGAGCTGAGGAGGGTTTCCACTGAGAAGTCTGGGGTCTAAACCGCAAAATGGGCTCCCCAGCCCAGAGCACAGGAATTGAGAAAGATGCCCCTATAACATCTGGTTGTGAAAAACAGTGAGGCTTTCAGTCTGCCAGGGAGATGACTGGAAATGCAGGCACCCTCTTAAAGGGCCAACACACAAAGTTTTGTGTGCAGCCACTCACCTTGGAATCCAGCAGAGGGAGGGTAGAGTGGACTAGTGGTGCATGAAGAGATTCCAGGGTTGGGGAGTCTGGGGATAAAGCTCAGATTCCTGCGCTGAGTCATTCCCCCATAATGCAGAGGACATCTTTCTCAGGCAGACCTTTACCATTCAGGCACCTTTTGCCTGCTGGGGAAGCAACTGGCCCCCCACTGGAAAATCCTCACCCTACCCTGTGGAGGTGACACCTTGCTGTGATCTACAACCAGAGGCTCATTAAGTGACTGAGAATAACAATCAGCCTGCAGGCAAAGGCAGATCTCTGGTTGTTTGGAGTCTTAGCCTGATCTGCTTCTGGACCTGGGGCTACGAAAAGCAGACCTTGGTGCGCATCTTGGTCCTTTCCAAAAGCACCCGGCCCCAGCAGAGGGAGCCACAAGTTGTGGAGTGCAAAAAGCTTCAAACAGGGTACTAAAGACCAGTCACAAACAGCATTTGACATTGGCCTGGGCCAGAGACCACCCAAAAAGAATGAGAGTTCTAGCAGATCTACCTAATACATAGAAACAAATCCAAACAGGCAGCCAAAATGGCGGACAAAAACCAAAAAAATCCCAACAAGCTCCAAATGAAAGAACAAGAGAATTCTCCAGAAGAAGAGATAAATGAAGTGGAGATAAGTAATCTATCAGATATAGAGTTCAGAATAATGATTGTAGGATGCTCAACAGCATGAGAGAAGATATGGAAACTATGAAGGATATTAAGAATGGCATAGCAGAAACAATACACTGGAAGGAAAAAACAGAAGATTGGGGAAGCTGAGGATCGGATCAGTGAATCAGAAGACAGGTTAGATAAAAATCACTCAATCTGAGAACCAAAAAGAGAACAATTAAAAAACAGGAGGTCAGTCTAAGGGAGCTGTGGAACACCATGAAATGTAACAATATTCACATCATAGGAGTGCCAGAAGATGTAGAAAGTAAGCAAGGGTTAGAAAACCTGTTTGAAGCAATGATGGCAGAAAACTTCCCTAACCTGGTGAAGGAAAAAGTCACACAAGTTCAGGAGGCACAGAGTCCCAAGCAAGAAGAACCCAAAGAGGCCCACGCCCAGACACATAATTAAAATGCCAAAAATTCAAAACAGAATATTAGAGGCAGCAGGAGAAAAGCAACCTGTTGCCTACAAAGGAGCTCCCATAAGGCTGTCAGCTGATTTTTCATCAGAAACTCTACAGGCCAGAAGGGAATGGCATGAAGTATTCAAGGTAATGCAAAACAAGGATCTGACACCAAGACTACTCTATCCAGCAAGATAGATGGCAAAATAAAGAGCTTTCCCAGACAAAAAAAGGCTAAAGGAATTTATCACCACCAAACCAGCACTGCAAGAAATGTTAAAGGGGCTGCTCTAATAAGTAGAAATAGAGAAACTTAGGCATCAGGAATTAAAATGGCAATAGATAAGTACCTATCAGTAATAACCTTAATTGTGAATGGATTAAATGCTCCAATCAAAAGACATAGGGTAGCTGAATGGATAAGAAAACAAGACCCAAATATATGCTGTTTACAAGAGACCCACCTCAGAACAAAACACTCACACAGGATGAGAGTTAAGGGATGGAGAAAAATTTTCCATTCAAATGGAAATGAAAAAGAAAAGCTGGGGTAACAATACTCATATCTGACAAAAAAGACTCCAAAATGAAGGCTATAACAAGAGACAAGAAAGGTCACTACATAATGCTAAAGGGATCAATCCAACAAGAGGATATAACCCTGGTAAATATATATGTACTCAATATAGGAGCACCTAAATATATTTTAAAACTTCTGGATTTTAAGGGAGAGATCAACAGCAATACAGTCATAGTAGAGGACTTTAACACTCTACTGACTTTACTGGAAAGATATTCCAGACAAAAAATCAACAAGGAAATAATGAATCTAAATAACACACTAGAGCAGATGGATTTAATTGACATTTACAGAACATTTCACCCCAAAGCTGCAGAATATACATTCTTCTCAAGTGCACACGGGTCATTCTCAATGATAGACCACATGTTAGGACACAAAACAAATCTCTACAAGTTATATGGAGAAAAGGGAACCGTAGTACACTGCTGGTGGGAATATAGACTGGTGCAGCCACTATGGAAAACAGTATGGAGGTTCCCCCCAAAAATTAAAGCACCAATCAGAAAGAATTTATGCACCCCTATGTTCATAGCAGCACTATTTACAATAGCTAAGATCTTGAAACAGCCCAGATGCCCATCAGTAGATGAGCAGATAAAAAAGCTGTGGTGCATTTACATCATGGAATATTATGCAGCTGTAAAAAAGGATCACACCCTAGGCAGTTTGGCTCAGTCGTTACAGTGTCAGCCCATGGACTGAAGGGTTCCTGGTTCGATTCCAGCCAAGGGCATGTACCTCCATTGCAGACTCGATCCCTGGCCCCGGGTCAGGGAGCATGTGGGAGGTGACCAATTGAAATGTCTCTCTCACATCAATGTCTTTGTCTCTCTCTCTCTCTCTTCCTCTGCTCTCTCAGAAAAGGAATGGAAAAAATATCCTTGGATGAGGATTTAAAAAAAAAAAAAAGGGAAGGACCTCTTACCCTCTGAGACAGCAAAATAAGCCTGTCAGAGAAAGACAAGTATCACACAATCTCAATCATATGTGGAATCTAAAGAACAAAATAAACTGATGAACAAAATAGATCCAGAGACATAGAAGCATGGAACAGACTGATGAATTTCAGAGGGAAGGTGGATGGATGGGAAGAGATTAACCAAACAACTTATATGCATAACCCATGGTCACAGACAATAATGTGGGGGGTGGGACAGGTGCAGGGTAGAAGGGGTCAATGGGGGGGGGGGGAGAGGGACATCTGTAATACTTTCAACAATAAAGATTAAATTTTTTTAAAAAGAAAGAAATGGTTAGTATTCAAGAAACCACTGAATGACTTCAGGAACAATGGAAATTTAATACTGAAATTTCAACAATTCTAAATTTAGTGCAAAGCATAACTAAGAATCATAATTTTGAAATGAAAATTTTTCCATGTGGATCTACCAAAAGTTATCTTTTTCACCTATATGACAGCTATTAAAACCAAGTATCAAAGTAAACTAAACTTAAAATCAGACTTTGAGTTATTGTATGACCAAGTGTTAAAATTTTTTCAAAAAGCCTATTCACACTGATGTATTAAAGTTTTTACAGTATTAAAATATTATTGTATTTTTATCCTTTAAAAATGCATTTTATGTTTCATAATGTATATAGTATTAGTAATGTACATAAGTACCAAATATATATACATACATATATGGGATATTTGTTCAAACTTAAAAAAAAAAAAGATGGGTAAGATACCACAAGTCTAGGAACTCCTAGTTTTAGGTATCACCTGTATTTATATTTGTGTTTGGAATCAATACAAAACTCATCATCTTCTGTTGATTCTAACTTCATGTCACTTTAATATCTGCTGATCTGCTTCCTCCTTGCCACTACTATAGGCTTATACTCTTGTCTGGGCCTTCATCTGCTATCCCTGAGATAACCATGTTAAAGGTTGTTCTTCCTCCCTCTCCCCAGTAAGGCAACTTTTAGTAGGTTTAAAAAATTAAACTATGAAGCATTTAAGCTAGTAGTATAACTAAAACATTTCTTCATAACTATTCTTTTGATATATACATTATTGTAAACACATGGTTATTACATTATTTCATAATAGATTAGGGGAATGCTGGGTTGAGAGTAAGACACAGGTCCTTGTTCTGCTTCTAGAAACCTCAATTCCACTGAAGCTTAATTTTTCTGATATGTAAAATAAGGGATTACTGTATTAAACAATTTTCAAGGTGATTCCCAGTCTCCAAATTATAAAAGTCCATGAAAACCTATGAATGAGACATAACTGATTTTTTAAAATAACGTGACTCATGTACTTAGTGAACTATTTAACATATCCCTTATGGGACTTTCGAAAAAATGATTATTTAAATTACATAATTGGTTACCTGTTTAATAAACATAATTACATTTTTATACATTTTTAAAAATTTAGGTAACAAATGTAACTATTACTTAAATTAGCAATCAGAGTTTTATCTGAGGGGAAGCCACTCATAAATATTGTAAAACCATCAATTGAGAGCATAGTCACATTTAAAATTTAATTGGTGGTTGCCATGCTAATGAAAACACATCCTCCGTTAACATTTTTAAATAAGTAATAAAATTATATGGCCAATAGAGAAGTGCAATTGTTGTAGTTCTAACCTGTAAGACAAACCCTGAAGCAGAATTAAGGTGTATGCAAGATCTGAGCACAGATTCCTACACAAAGAAATAAATATAAAATCAGATTCAGCAGAAAGAGCACTGGAATCAGTCAAGACAACAGGTCACATAGTACTAGCTATGCTACAAATTGGGCAAATTACTTAATCTCCAATAAATATTGTTGAATAAATGAACGAATAAATATCTCTGGTCCTCGGTTTCATCATTTATTTAAAAATTAGATTGGACTTACTGCCCTGTACAGTTCTTTAAAGCTAAACTTTCTATGACCTAATATTTTATCTGGGAAAATATAAACTACTCCAAGGTCTAACATAGTGATAAGTCTAGTTATTATGCATCAGGACACTACAAAATCAGCTTTCAGTGAACAATGAATGCCTCACTGATCCAGAAGTGCTTTCAGAGCTAGTTTCAAAATGTTAATTCTATCATTGATTTTGAATGCCTGCTCCTGACAACACAAGACTACAAGATGCTCAGAATATAAGATCTTTATGATCGAACACTACAGTCTGATGTACAGTACCCTCTTTTAGATGACTGCTGTTCCATATATTAGGGTACACTGACCTTCCCTAAAATACTACAGAACTTATTGACGGTAACAGCGCTATCTTTTGGAGGCTTGCTCTTGGTCCCTTGGGCTTAAATGTCTCAAGTTTATTTATTTTAAGCTTGAAATAACTCAGGCTCTCATGTCTCCAAAGTGATTATAAAACCTCAACAGTTGAACTTAAGTAAGGTGTTTCCTTCTCAAACTGGTTATTTAAAAAATACACAGAGGTCATGATATACAAGAATTATTAATCATGAGTAACAATTTCAAAAAGATAAATGCCAGTGGAAAAATATCAACGCTTTACCCATTTCAATACAAGATTTATCTAAGGAATGCAATCTTTACAAAATGTTTTCAGAATCTGAAACCTTTACTTTATACCAATTCCAGTACTATATATGTGGCATAATTTTCAAGTATGTCACTTTTATAGAATGCGAGTTCTTTTCCCTTACACTTTTCTCACAATTAAGCTTACTTCTAATTTCTCTTTTTTCTGCATATTGTCAAAATAGAATCCACAAGTATGTATGTGATGGTTTTACCCTATACATTTGTTGATCTCTCCCCATCTCACTGTACATAGTGGTAACCAATGGACCATGAGGTAAACAGTTTTAGACAATATGCCTCATTGTTTCTTGTGTTTTAAAAGAGTTCAGCAAGAGGATACATCTCTAGAAGAATTTTTTTAAACGATTTCTAAAAGAATTTTTACAAAGGGAAGAAATGGCCCTGTGTGGCTCACTTGGAGGAAGCATCATTTCGTACACCAAAAGGTGGCAGGTTCAATTCCTAGCCAGGGCACATACCCAGGTTGTGGGTTCAATTCCAAGTCAGGGCACATACAGGGAGGCAAATGATCAATGTTTCTCTCTCCCATCCATTTTTCTCTCTCTCTCAAATCAATAGAATCATATCCTCAAGTGAGGATTAAAAAAAGAAAGAAAGCAATGTCTAGACATAAAAGTTCTGGAGACTTGTTTATCCTTCACTTGTGCTGGCAAACACTCGTACTAAAGGACCAAGACTACTAAGTGCTGCAGGACACAGGGACGAGTCAGTCTCTGCCCACTATCTCTAACCCTCTGTCTAACATCGCAGTTACAGGGATTATCGAACCACAGACAGAATATAGGGGGATTAGTGTTTTGATTAACAGTGGAAAAATTTAAGGGAGAAAAGCCATATGCAGGAAAAATGTTGAGCAGAGATAAGAACAAACTTCTATTAGAAAAGAAAATATGGGAAGACAATTTTGAAACTGCTACTCACAAAATGTCTTGCTATTATGGTTGTATTCTTTAAAAGCCATGACTACAAAGGTGTTTTTGAATACCATGATTAGGACTTTGCCAAATTAAGTCCTTAGGCAACTTATTCCAAGAATTCTACAAAGGAACATGGCCCTCAGAAGGTTTTAGTATAAAGTCAATAGTACTAAACTTCATATTAGCTAAAAATAATAAAATTTAGGAGTTGTGTTGGTTTATGATGACAATAAATATATACTCTAACGTCTTAGGGGACATCAACACTTACTCCAGTGAAATAGGATGGGAACAATTTATTTAATCTCCTCTCTGGAGGCTGGTTCTTTTACTTTTGACTATTTTATGCTTTCCTCTTATGAATGCTACTGCAATACGATAGCCTCAGGCCCCCTCCTGCTTGGAAGGCTATACCCTCTACTTCTTCCCACCTTCTCCCCCACTCACCTAAAGAAGCACAAGCAGATTTAAAAAACTGGGTGAAGTCCCAGGAAAGAAAGCTTAACTAAGGCCTACTTCTAGACTGAACAGAAAAGATCTTTCTTACTTAGACACTTCCCACCAAGGGATAGGGATAGTCTTCTCTGAGGTCAGGGCAAGCTCATCAAAATATTTGCAGAGCCCAGCTGACATGGCTCAGTGGTTGAGTATCGACCTATGAGTCAGGAGATTGAGGTTCAATTCCTGGTCAGGGCACATGCCCGGTTTGTGGGCTCAATCCCCAATAAGGGGGCAGCCAATCAATGACTCTCTCATCATTGATGTTTCTATCTCTCTCTCCCTTCCTCTCTCTGAAATTAGTAAAGACATATTTTTAAAAAAAACAAACAACTAATACTTTATAATAACCTTTAAATAAATAAATACACACACACACACATTTGCAGAGCTGTAGCAGTAAGGGTTCTAGATTACTTACTGGTTGGCATTTTGTGGACTATTCCAAAGTCTCTTTCATTTTTCTAAATTGAAAAAAAACTTTATAACATCTATTTTTCTCTTCATTTATAAAACTAATACATGTTCTTGGTTTTAAAAAAAACTAGGAAGGTACAAATACAGATCCATGAGTCTAACCATCATTGGGCATTAGTAGTTGGATGTTCCAAAGATACATAAAACTCTGTGTCTAAAATAGAACTTACCTTCTTTCTATATCCTGCTCTTCCCCCCTATAATCACCACCCACTTAGTGAATGGCCCTATCTTGTGTGGTTACTTTGGCTTAAGATATCCAATAATATACTTATTCTTCTTTATCTTCCTACCCCAATCCAATCAATACCATAATCTGAAATTTTAATTGCAGATTACTGTGTGTATGCTCCTGTTTAAAACTTGTATTTTCTTTTTCCAGAGACATTTCTGACATTAATAGAATTTTCATAGTAGCCATATTAATAATAATCTACTAATTTTACTTATTTCCTCAAGTCAATCCTATTTCTTTTATTCTATAACAACTCTATTCGTAAATTCTTTGTTTTGATCATTCTTAAATCAGCTATCATAATTCTTTGTTTTCCTGATTAAAGACATGTAGCTGGTTTGTTTTCCAAGTATTTGGACTATTTATTTCTGTTGCCCTCTCTCATAAACTATAGGGCTTGGGAGCTGTATTAAACACTTTTTTTTTTTCCTTTTAAAAAACTCCTTAAACAGTATCTAGTTATTCCTGGCATTTGTTATCATGGGAAAGTCATGGCCAGCCTGATAATATTTTTTCTTTTGGGGGAATCTTGTTTATTCTATATGAGTCCTGCATTTGTAGGCACTTTCCTTTATCCTGAAAATTGAAGACTATACCAGATATGAGTGCACATAACTTTGAATTGAAAATTAATTTTTAGAGATCATCTCCTTCATTGATTTGCTTTTTCCTGGAGCTAATCTGCTGCTGATTGCCTTTACCTATACTTTTGATTTAGTAGTTTCATCTCTATACAACTTTTTACCTCCATACATTCTTTGGGGTTGTCTCTTCTTTACAATTTCACTTCCAGTTTCAAGGAAGATACCCTGAACTCAACCACAGCAAGAACATAACTGATTTTTTTTAATTCATATTTTTTATTTTTACTGTTGACACTATTACAGATGCCCCCATTCCCCTGTCCCCAGCTTTATCTACCTCCACCCAGGCCCTGCCCTCCCTCTGGCCATCTCCACACCGTTGTCTGTATCTATAGGTTATGCATATATGTTCTTTGGTTAATCCCTTCACTTTCTTTCATCCAGTCCCCCCTCTCCCCTTCCTCTCTGACAGCTGTCAGTCTGTTCCATGTATTCATGCCTCTGTTTCTATTTTGTTCTTCAGTTTATTTTATTAGATTCCAAATGTAAGTGAGATCATATGGTATTTGTCTTTCTCTGACTGGCTATTTCACTTAGCATAATAATCTCCAGGTCCGTCTGCGCTGTTGCAAAAGATAAGACTTCCTTCTTTTTTATGGCCACATAGTATTCCATTGTTTAAATGTACCACAGCTTTGTTATCATTCATCTACTGATGGGCATTTGAGCTGTTTCCAGATCTTGCCTATTGTAAATAATGCTCAGAACCAATTCTTTTTAAACTGTATTACTTTACCATGTAATTGATGGCAAATGGCATTACTCTCTTTATTCATCTTTATCTAAAATATCTTGAACAGAGAGCTGTTTTACTAATGGGTAAATAAGTCTCTGTCAAATCTTCCAAGCCCAAACCAAGAGAGAAGAAAGAAGTTTTAATTTGTTAGATCAATGGCCTGTGAGGCAGTAAAGAGGAATCTACAGTGGGAGACAACCACACCTTTACAAGACTTTGTTACCTCTGGGTATTGGGACAGCGTACATTTTGTTTGGGTTATACCTTCATTCTCTCAGTAGAAGGAATGCTCTCATGCAGAGCCACACATCCCATTTTTAATGTAGGTATAACAGTCATATCAGGATTCCTGTTCTGTGGGCTCTGGTGCACACTTGGTACATTTTCAAAAAGCACCAACAACTCTCTTCCTCCCTGGCTGCTTGAAGATCAGCCTCTATCATGAACAACACACTAACTATCAGGATCGGGACGTTCATGACCAACAGACTACTTCAGTGAAACAAATGGTCTTTGACATCCTTCACCCTTGGAAAGCAAAAGTACCTAAGACAGAACATTTGTGAAAAACTATCCAAATTTTTAGACCACATTAGACGCCTGTCATCTTTGTATTCCCATTCAGAACCCATTTTGGTGGTGGCAAGACCACTGGCTTTGGCATGATTTTATGATTCCTTGGATTATGCAAAAAAAAAAATGAACCCAAACATAGACTTAGAAGACATGGCCTATCTGACAAGATGAAGACCTCAAGACAACACAAAAGGGAAACAAGAACAGAATGAAAAAGATCAAGAGATTGCAAAGACCAATGCTGGTGCTACAAAAAGTGAGCTGGAGATTGGACAACAGAAGGAGTAAAGATTCTTCAGTGACTTTATCTGGGGCAGTTGTGTAGATTTTTTCATGAGAGGATTAATAAACTAAAACTTTAAAAAAGAAAAAAAGCACCAACAGAAATGACACTGACCATATACCAAATGCCCTACCATCTACTATTTCCTCTAGCTCCTGCTGTTATAAGCTGGGGGGATGGGCAGAATACTAGATAGAATGTCTCTCAGTTCTCTTTCTCTCAAATTCCCCTATTTAATTGCATTCAGCTAGTCAAGTATTGTTTGACCCATCCCTCAATTTGGTTCCCCAAGTTCTTGATACAGGTCTTTGTGCTAGTTTCTAGCATTCATAAGGAATTATTTTTCTTTTCTTTTTTTTTTAAATTTATGTTTTTAAAATTAATTTCAGAGAGAAGGGAGAGGAAGAGAGAGAGAGGTACATCAATGATGAGAGAGATTCACTGATTGGTTGCTTCCTGCACGCCCCCTACTAGGGGTCGAGCCTGCAGCCCAGGTATGTGCCCTTACTGGGAATTGAACCGCAATCTCCTGGTTCATGGGTTGACACTCAACCACTGAGCCACGTCAACTGGGCAGGAATTTTTTTCCTTATTTTATATTATTTTTGTCATTTCATTAGGAATCTGTAAAACTGAATTAAATCAATGCGGTTTGGAGGCCTAATGTATGAGTTAAATCACAAATCTACAGAGAACTCACCAATGAACAGATTAAATATAATAATAGTGAGTTAGGTGCATCATATAAGAAATGTGTCATCTTCTTGTGTTGAGGTAAACAAAAATTATTAGAAACCAAGGTGTAAGAAAGCAAGCTTTTAGAAGCCAGCTCTAGCTCTAAGAACGAAGTTTCCTTTTGAAATAGGCCAGAAGAAAAATTATAGTCAATGGATAAGACTTAAACATTTTTACTCGAACTGCTCAGGTTTTAGATCAGAGACTCATGGAATCTGTCTGAAAGACAGACAGAAGAAAACCATTCAGGGAAAAAAGAGTTTACACTAGCAGTATAAAATTTTTTAGAATTTCAAAAGATGACACTGGGATTGTTCCTGGATTATCAAAAGTCAGTCAAAGCCTGGAGAGTTCACAAAGCTTAGTAAATGCAAGGTATTAGGGGGATGTACATGATGGACTACATGTTGGCCTTCCTAGGTCTCAAAGGGCACAGGCCTGGGAAGCACCAGCTGCAACAGCTCCGTTCAGAAAATGGAGGGTGATTCTCCAGGTAAAACTAAAATGGGAACAAAAGGTGAAGTCTCTCCTAGGAGGCAGGAGTTAAAAGCTCAAGAAAATGCAGAGTAGGAAGAAGCCACAGCAACGAAATGACAGAAATGGCAGAGAAATTTAAAAAAAAAAAAAAGGTGTTACAAAAAGGAGAAGGGGTGGTGGGCTTTTGAATTTGAGTAGGAGATAGAAAGGGTACAAAAACCATACATCCTCACTTGAGGAAATGATTATATTGATAACTGAATGGAAACGCTGCCCACAAGAAAATGAATATATCCATTCAAAATGTTATGATTTCACATATTTAACACAAAAGTCAAATACTCTCTCTCATCTACTATCAATGCTCAGATTACATCTCCATAAGGGTTTCCATGACAACCCATTTAAACCTGAACTTTCCTCCTCAATACCACTATGCCAAGCACTCCTTATCTGCCTGGCCCACTTCATTTTTCTCTAAGTCATCTGTCTCCTTCTAAAATACTCAATTTACAAGTCTGGTTTACTGTCTTTGTTTCTACACTAGAATTAACTCCACAATACAAGGTCTTTCTGTTTTTGCTTATTACTATTTGTCCCAGAGCTTAGTACCTAGCACACAGTGGGGACTCCATAAATATTTGCTGAGTAAAAGTTTAAGAATGGATTGCCAAGACGCAAGTGTCAAAGGAAAAACTGAACAGAAAATTTGTTTTAAATACTTGAATATGATAGGCTCTAATTAAAATGTAGGCTCCACGACAACAGGTATTTTTACCTCTTTTGCTACATGTAAGAATGGATAAAGTAAAATGTTCAATATAACATTCCCAATTTCATTGATTCTAACATGCATTTTTTCATATTTGTACAATTGTAAAATCAGAATATGTTGTATATCCAATGATATCTTAGAATCCATGTCAGTTTGGTAATGGTCATGATGTAGTTGTCATTCTGCTTGAATTGACATTCAAAGAGACAGCATGGAAACTTGCAAAAGGGTATACTGGTGACTCAGAATAAAATACCAGACTAGCAGAGCACTTTTTAAACTGTTGGGAACCAAAGGCATGGGATGGGTGTAGGACAATTAATCTAATTTAACAACACCACTGAAGCAGGAGTCAAAAGTAGGCTAAACAGAACTATAAAGCCAGCTTAAGCTTTTAAAAGTCAAGTACCAATGGCTTTTAGTTCTTTTATTATTTTAGGAAATGCTACATCAACACTTTTGATGTCCCTGAAGACAAATGGTATAGAAAAACAGACATCAATGACTGGGTGGAAAAGGAAATCTAGACTCAGATTCTGAATGTGAGGAAGTTTTAGATACACCTTAACCAATTAAGTTTGCTTGTAATTTTCCTGTTTTGTGTATGTACTAGAGTAACTGATCAGAAAAATCTATTCAGTCTAAAAGCTTGTTTTCAATAATATGAAATAAAAATGCTAGGTGAAAGAGAGCACTGCATGACTTTTCCATTACTCTACTTATCTCCTTCCTAAAGGTGGACAGCAATACTCATGGTTGACCATCAGCCTTTCTTTTTAATAACAAAGGAATAAATATAAGATACATTGTCTGAACACTTTACCCCTAGGGGGAGCTCAAAGCACATCTTCCTTTATCCCACCCCGGAGAAGCTCTAATGCCAAGGACACATTAATGAGACACAGTACTAGGTATTTCTTACTAAGTAAATGGTAAAAAGATCAAATGTTCTTGCCATCTACAGGAAAGGTCTCTTCTCTCATAGAGAATGCAAAAAACACATGCCTATCTTGGGGAGGCTTTTGAGAAAACAGATGAGAAAATCAGGGTACAGACAAGGGGAAAAGTGGCAGGGGACAGACAACCTGAGTCTAAGTAAGGGCAGCTCTTCATGGGGCTGTGAAACCAAAGCCTGCAGCAATAAAAAATGAGTTTATGTCCAGGATGTGCTTAGGAATCCACAAGGACTGTGGCAGTAGGCTCTCTTACAGCAAATGTAGAATTGGAATCCTATTAACTGCTTACAAATACAGCTAGAAGTTCATTTTAAGAAATTTTTTTTCCCCTCTAGTATAACAGAATCCTAAATATTGCCACCTTAGTAAATATAAAAACTTACAAGTGCCCTAGCCAGTTTGGCTCAGTGGTTAAGAGCATCAGCCCATGGACTGAAGGGTTGCAGGTTCGTTTCCATTCAAGGAAACGTACTTCAGTTGCAGGCTCAATCCCAGGCCCTGGTTGGGGCTCATGCGGGAGGCAACCAATCAATGTCTCTCTAACACAGATGTTTTTTTCTCTCTCTCTCTGTCTCTCCCTATCTCTTCCACTCTCTCTAAAAAATCAATGGAAAAATACCCTCGGGTGAAGATTAACAGAAAAAACAAATGAACAAAAAATAAAACTAACAAGCAATAAATAGCCAATATACTATTTTTAGACAATAAAGTCCTGTTTTATATATAGTAAAAATGTGAAGTAGTAAATTGTTTTACCTGGAATGATCCAAGAATATCCTTTAAGGGCTCTTCATAAAACTCATCTCTTCCAAAGAATAGCAGCAACTCAAAGAAACTCCTAGGAAGAATAAGTGAATGATAACTTTCATTGCTTCTTTGATTTTTTTTTTGCCCCAATTTAAGAGAATCTCAGGAGATAACAGCTATGGAATATCAGATACCTAGGTTTAAAATAGTTGGTTTTGAAACATTATAGTGATCATTTAGGATTCGTATTGTTTTCAATAAAATTTTAATGGAAGTGCCTTCAAGGAAAATACATAGAAATACACTTAAATTCTACAACTACAGAGTGAACAATTACATTACTCATGCCTACTAGTGTTCACAATGCAAAAAATCCAACAGGACACCAGGTGGCAAAAATGTCGCTACACATGTGAAGATGGTCAAAAATGGGCATATACTGCAAGTACAATGGGCCCCAGAAAAAATTCAAAATCTATTTTTTTTCAGAGGGATATAAGGGATGGATAAATAGACACAAAAATATATTAGTGAGTCACCATGAAACTCTTGGCCGACATCTGTATTATAGCAATATCACCAATTCTGTATCTAATTATTGATACATGGATCCTCAAACTCTAGGCTTTCTTTAATTATCATTATCCCAACCATGAAAGACTCATTTTTAAATAAGTTATTTGGAAAATATTGTTATTAAATAGTTTATATACATTTAATTATTCATTAGTTCATACAAAAAGAAATATGACTTATTTCTTAATCATGAGTATGGAAAACTATAAAGTTATTATATATTACCTAGCAATCTTCAATGACAAATCCCTCAAAATCTTTAAATTTTAATTCATGTAGAAGATACTCAATTAGGATACCTAAAGTTGTATTTTTAGAAACATTTTTTACCTTTAATCAAAATTAATCACTAATAGATTGAAATTTTTTAATGCAAACATAACTATGAGACTATAATTATTAAAAATTATATAAAAGACCTAAGCATTACACAAGAATTACAAAGACCCTTCTAAATGTAATATAGCAACTATATCCTATTAACTATTATTTTTATAAATTTGACTACTTAAAACTTTTAAATGTCAACAGACCAAAAGCCATAAGAGCAGTCAAAAGCAAAATGATACACCAAGAAAGACTCTTTGCTGATTTCCTTAATTAAAAGCCAGTGTGAGTATTCTGTTCTGAGGTGGGTCTTGTTTTCTTATCCATTTGTGTCTTGTTTTCTTATCCATTCAGCTACCCTATGTCTTTTGATTGGAGCATTTAATCCATTCACAATTAAGGTTATTACTGATAGGTACTTATCTATTGCCATTTTAATTCCTGATGCCTAAGTTTCTCTATTTCTACTTATTAGAGCAGCCCCTTTAACATTTCTTGCAGTGCTGGTTTGGTGGTGATAAATTCCTTTAGCCTTTTTTTGTCTGGGAAAGCTCTTTATTTTGCCATCTATCTTGCTGGATAGAGTAGTCTTGGTGTCAGATCCTTGTTTTGCATTACCTTGAATACTTCATGCCATTCCCTTCTGGCCTGTAGAGTTTCTGATGAAAAATCAGCTGACAGCCTTATGGGAGCTCCTTTGTAGGCAACAGGTTGCTTTTCTCCTGCTGCCTCTAATATTCTGTTTTGAATTTTTGGCATTTTAATTATGTGTCTGGGCGTGGGCCTCTTTGGGTTCTTCTTGCTTGGGACTCTGTGCCTCCTGAACTTGTGTGACTTTTTCCTTCACCAGGTTAGGGAAGTTTTCTGCCATCATTGCTTCAAACAGGTTTTCTAACCCTTGCTTACTTTCTACATCTTCTGGCACTCCTATGATGTGAATATTGTTACATTTCATGGTGTTCCACAGCTCCCTTAGACTGACCTCCTGTTTTTTAATTGTTCTCTTTTTGGTTCTCAGATTGAGTGATTTTTATCTAACCTGTCTTCTGATTCACTGATCCGATCCTCAGCTTCCCCAATCTTCTGTTTTTTCCTTCCAGTGTATTGTTTCTGCTATGCCATTCTTAATATCCTTCATAGTTTCCATATCTTCTCTCATGCTGTTGAGCATCCTACAATCATTATTCTGAACTCTATATCTGATAGATTACTTATCTCCACTTCATTTATCTCTTCTTCTGGAGAATTCTCTTGTTCTTTCATTTGGAGCTTGTTGGGATTTTTTTGGTTTTTGTCCGCCATTTTGGCTGCCTGTTTGGATTTGTTTCTATGTATTAGGTAGATCTGCTAGAACTCTCATTCTTTTTGGGTGGTCTCTGGCCCAGGCCAATGTCAAATGCTGTTTGTGACTGGTCTTTAGTACCCTGTTTGAAGCTTTTCGCACTCCACAACTTGTGGCTCCCTATGCTGGAACTGGGTGCTTTTGGAAAGGACCAAGATGCACACCGAGATCTGCTTTCCCAGATCCTGAGTCCAGGAGCAAATCAGGAAAGACTCAAAGCACCCAGAGTCTGATTGTTATTTAGTCTCTTAATGACCCTCAAGCTGTAGAAACTCCACAGGGTGGGGCGAGAGGTTTTCCAACAGAGTGGGACAACTGGGTTTCCCCATAGGCAAAAGTTGCTTGGATGGTAAATGTCTGCCTGCAAAAGATGTCCTCTGTAATATGAGGGAATGACTCAGCACAGGAATCCAGATGGTTCCCCTCTGAGCTCTATCCCCAGAGCCAGCACCCCTGTATACTGGATACTCCTCACACAGCCCTAGTCCACTCTGCCCTCCCGCCACCACCAGAGCCAAGGACAGTGGCTACACACGAAACTCTGTGAGTTGGCCCTTTAAGAAGGTGCCTGCATTTTCAGCCATCTCTCCCTGGCAGACAGAAACCGAGCTGCTTTTCACAGCCAGATGTTATAAGAGCACCTTTCTCAGTTCTCATGGTCTGGGCTGGGAAGCTCAGCTTGAGGTTTAGGCCCCAAAGTTCTCAGTGGGAACCGTCCTCAGCTGAGATATCCCTCTAGCACTTTACCTGCTGCCTGTGAGAGCCCAGCCAGCTCTCTTGCGCCTCCACACTTCCTACCAGTCTCTATGCAGTCTCCACTTTACGTCCTTGGTTATGAGGGTGCTCTCCAGCTAGTTTTCAGTTGATTATACAGGATGCTTTTTTTATATTTTCGTTTTAATTCCAGTTTGGTCCTGGGAAAGTGTCAGTGCAGCTTCCACTTAATCTGCTGCCATCAGAATCTTTCTTCACTACAATTTTTGCTTTAGTCTTGGCAGTTAGAAAATATGACCCATAGGCTGGCTGCCAGTTTTTGTAGAACACAGCCACATGCATTCATTTACGTAGTCTATGGCTGCTTTGGTGCTACAAGGACAGAGTTGAGTAGTTACAACAGGCACTCTATGATCCACAAGTCTAAATATCCAGTCCTTTAAAAAAATGTTTGCCAACCCCGGATTTAGACAGTTATGTTTCAGTGATTAAAAATAAGGAAAATTCCATTTTCTAAGTATGGTTCAGCTTTTACCATTTCCAGTTTTCTTCATTTCTTTGGGTAGGTTTTCTGTCTGGCATCATGTTTGTGGTATATTTTTTTGTAGTTCAGGCCTTCTGGGAATGAATTATTTCAGTTTTTGCTTACCTAAAAACATGCTTATTTTCCTTCTTGAATTGAAAGTTAAAAGATTTTTTTCTTTCAGCACTTTAAAGATGTCAGTTTGTTGTATTCTGGCTTGCATAGTTCCTGAGAATGTGGCTGTATTTCTTTAGTCCTCTAAATTAGGTAGTATATTTTACTCTGGTGGCCTTCAAGATTTTCTCAGTGATTTTCAGAGTCTGAACATTAAACACCTAGGTGATATAGATGGTAGAGTGTGTGTTGCAAATTATCTTGCTTGTTGTTCTCTGAATTTCCTGAATCTGTAGTTTCAGGGTCCTTTTTAACAGTAATTTTATCTTTTCTGACGTCTCCTTTCACACAAGTCAGTGCTTCTTGTTCTCATCAACTATCTCCATTCTCTAAGCTCTACCAATACCTCCTCCATCCATTTCTAAGGCAATGGAACAGCAACTTATTAGAGTGCTAAGTCTTGGTTCACCTTCCTCTCCTTGTCTATTCTCTCAATCTTCTAACAACTCTGAAAGAGGTTCTATGAATTAAATTCCCTCTACTGAAATATCTAGCATGATTTACATTTCCCTAACTAGATGATAATTGAAATAATCTATAAATCTTAAAATCAAAAAGGAAATGAAAAAGGAAACAAAAATAAATTTATTGATGATCATTTCCTACAAGGCCAACAGGAAATCATTCTGTCCCCCACCATATTCCACAATCAGAATGGAAAACTTTTTCAGAATGCCGTAGCTTAAAAAAACTATAACCAATATGCTGCAGCCAACGTAAGCCAAATAATTATTTATTTATTCATTTTTAAACAAATAGATAATATACTTTTTTTAATCCTCATCCAAGGATATGTTTACTGATTATAGAGAGAGCACCCCCACCCAAGGGGAAGAGAGAAACATCAATGTGAGAAAGAAATATTGATCTGTTGCTTCCCTTACATGCCCCGACTGCAGACCAAACCCACAACCTAGGTATGTGCCCTGACCAGGAATCGAACCCACAGCCTTTTGGTGCACAGGACGACACTCCAATCAAGTCACAAATTTATTTTTATTAATTTTTTTTTTTAAAGTAAGTTTGTCTTGGTGCCTTGATTCCTTTGGGATTTTTGCTTTTCTATTGGGCTATAATTGACATGTAGCATTATTTTAGATTCAGGTGTATAACATAATGTTTGATACTGCAAAATACTGTCACAAGTCTAATTAATATACATCACCACGCAGTCAAAATTTTTTTTTTTTTGTGATAAGAATTGTCAAGATTACTCTCTATCTCTTGTTAAGATAGGTCTCTTAAATCCCAATGACCTATTTATTTTATAAAGGGAAGTTTGTACCTTTTGACCACCTTCATCCATTTGGCCCACCACTCAACCCCCACCATGGCAACCACCAACCTGTTCTCTGTATCTTTGTTTTAGATTCCATATGTGAGGTATGTTGTCTGTCTTATGTCACTCAGCATAATGCCATCAAGGTCCATGTATGTTGTGACAAATATTAAGATTTCCTTCCTTTTTATGAATGATAATATTCCACTGTGCGAGTATATGTGTGTGTGTAACATTTTCTTTTTCCATTCATCCATCAATGGACACATGGGTGACTGCCATGTCTTGGCTATTGTAAATAATGCTGTTATAAACAAAGAGATGCAGATATCTTTTCGAGTTAGTGTTTTCATTTCCTTCAGATAAATATCCTGAATGGAACTGCTGGGTCATTCAGTAATTCTATTTTTAATTCTTTGTGGACCCTCCATACTGTTTTCCACAGTGGCGGCACCAATTTACACACCCAACAGTGTATAAGGTTTCCCTTTTATTTACATCCTTGACAACACTTGTTATTTGTTATCTTTTGATATAAGCCTTGTAACAGATATGAGGTGGTATCTCATTGTTTTGATTTGGTTTTTATTTTGACTGATGGTTTCCTTTACTGTGCAAAAGATTTTTAGTTTGATGTAGTCGAACTTGTTTTTTTTGCTTTTGTTGCTTTTGCCTTTGGTGTCAAATGAAAAAAAAAGTGATCCCCAAGACCTATGTCAAGGAGCTTATGGTCTATGTTTTCTTCTAGGAGTTTTATGGTTTCAGGTTTTATCAAAAAGAATACATTTTGAGTTGATTTTAATTACGGTGTAATAGTGGTTCAGTTTCATGCTTTTAAATGTGGCTGCCCAGTTTTTCCAACACCATTTATTGAGGAAACTGTCCATGCCCCACTGTATATTCTTGGCTCTTCTGTTGTATTTTAATTGACTATATATGCATGGGTTTATTTCTGGGCTCTCTATTCTGTTCTGTTGATCTATGAGTCTGTTTGATCTGTGTGCCAATATCATACTATTCTGGTTAGCTTTGTAATATAGTTTGAAGTCAGGAAGAGTGATGCCTCTAGCTTTGTTCTTCTTTCTCAATATTACCTCATCTATTCCGGATTTTTTGTGGTTCCATACAAATTCTAGAAATTGTTTTAATTCTGTGAAAATGCCGTTGGATTTTTTTATAGAGATAAGCATTGAATCTGTACTTTGTTTTGGGTAGCATGAATATTCTAACAATATTTATTCTTCAAATTTATGAGTATGTTTTTCTTTCCATTTATTTTTGTCTTTAATTTCTTTCATCAGCATCTTATAGTTTTCAGTGTATAGGTCTTTCGTTTCCTTGGTGAAATTTATTCCTGGGTTTTTATTCTTTTTTATGAAATTGTGAATATGATTTTCTCAATTCCTGACAGTTATTAGTGTATAGAAATGTAAAGGACTTTTATACATTGATTTTTGTATCCTGCAACTTTACTGAATTAGTTTATTAGTTCTAACAGTTTTCTGGTAGTCTTTAGGGTGTCTATATATAATATCATGTCATCTGCAAATAGAGAAAATTTTACTTCTACCAGAGAATATAGTAACATACATTTAACATATAACATATTTTATATCTATATGTGATATAGATATACTTATATACAGAATATTATAGATATTAAGTTAATTCTTTAGCTCACCTATAAATTTTTAGTACAAGTGATTTAAAATTAAAAATACATTATATATATCATAAACAAGAATTCTATAGATATGAATAATAATGAAATCTATTAATAATATCCTGATATCCTGTCCAGGCATTTTGAACATTCTGTTCACCATTTCTGGGAGGCTCTTATGCTCCTTCATCTAATTTATTGCTATCATTCCTTCAGAGCTTAGCTCAAGTGTCCGTTCACCCAGCAAATGTTCCCTTAACTTCCCAGACAATGTCAAGTCCCCTGTTATACTTTCTCATCATACCTTGTAATTCTTTCATGACTACAATTACATAATAATGTAACTTTTAAATATCTTTTAGTTCTATCAAGTCTTTGAGAATAAGGACTTAACTATCTTATTTTCTATTTTATTCCTAACACCAAGCTCAGAGATATACAGAATGAATGAATGAATAATTATGGAATAATTCTTAGAAGAATTTTCTGGCTTATATGTTTATTTAAATAAAATAGAATTGCAGACTTACTCTTTTAATACCACCATGTTGCTATTCCCCATTTTCCTTCTGGTATTTAAAATACAATTAACTTTTCTGCTAAAGTAAATTCAAATAATGCAGAAACTTTTCTTTACAAGAAACATTACTATTTGACAAACTAGTAAGATAATTTACTTTTGTCTAGCACTGACCATCTTAGATAAGATTTGCTTCTGCTTAATACATTATTCTTTTCATGAGTAGTAAAAAGGTTAGCAAGCAATGAAACAGAAGTCAACAAATGACTTAAATTTTTTAAAAGTACTTCTGTAAGGCTTAAAAACATTTTTACAATATAACACTAAAGTTATCAAAGATTATATAGAGGAAAGCGGGGAATCCACATAGGCACTGAAACAAGAATAATACTTCTTGCTTACAAAT
This sequence comes from Miniopterus natalensis, assembly GCF_054644295.1. Classification (NCBI taxonomy): domain Eukaryota; kingdom Metazoa; phylum Chordata; class Mammalia; order Chiroptera; family Miniopteridae; genus Miniopterus; species Miniopterus natalensis. The sequence continues at coordinate 22,213,385 of NC_142086.1, read as the reverse complement.
AACATATGTCTATTCATACTTATTTTATTTTCCTCAGAAATCAATAGAGAATAACAAACTATTTTGGTAGCTTTCAAAATAAACATATAAAAATATTCCTTGTAGTCTACCTAGCTCTCTTATATACTACCTCACTCACTTCTTGAGGGAACTGCATATCCCTCCAACATTTCTATGGTTTGGATGGGGTTGCCAACGGAGTATACTCATTTGCCTTAGCCATGGGTGGGGTTGTCATCAGACTGAGTCAAAAATTTTACCACATTCTCCTCAACACAATGATTAGTCCAAGTAGTGGGCACACATAAACTTGGCTGGGCCTGACTCCCCCAAATATTTGGGGGATTAGAGGTGGGAGGAAGGGGTTTCCTCTCTCATGGTTAATAAACTAAGCTTGATCCCAGAATTATCAGCAGCCCTGAGAAAATGAAAGCTGAAGGGAAAGATGGAAAGGGAGAGAATAGTTCGCTAGATGATATTTTATTCTCTGGATTCAGAAAATCCCAAAACTAGTTCTAGACATTGCTTTTCCATGGTTTAGTCATTTAATAAATCCCTCCCCACTTTTTTTTGCTTAAACTAGCCTGAGTAATATTTGTCAATTATAACCCAAAAGTCCCAATACATTTCCTAAATTCATTTAGGCTTGATAAACTAAATATAAAAATCACAGTTTTTTTAACTACCGTGCTTTTCTTACAAATCTAAGTAACATTATATCCTAAATGTTCCTTCTCATCTACAATTATTTTTCAGCTTTACTGGAGTATAACTGACCAATAGAAATTGTATATATATTTAAAGTGTATACGTGATTTTTGATACACATAAGATGGTGAAATAATCACCACAATCAAGCTGATTAACATATCCATCACCTCACAGAGTTCCCCCCTACAATTTTAAATATATACAAATAAACCTTTAAAGAAGCATAAAATACATGTACTCTTTTAAATTATAATATATACATAAAACAAAAATTATATAGTTCAAATATATGAAATTGACACATCTTCAAGATTTAAAAATGCTACGGGTATAGAAAGGTTTCGAGCTCTCTCTCACTAGTTCAATACCCTAGAATCAACAACTTTGAGTATTTTTAACAGCTGTTGATAATAAGCTTTGCTAGTACCTCTTGATTTGCCAATTTTAAATATTATCTCTTGACTTTCCAATAGTTATTTATTAATATTATCAGTTCCTCTATTATTTATCTTTATAACTTTACTTACAGCTTTATTTATGGCTTCATGTACTACTGATACTTCACTTTGTAAAATAAGAATTAAAGGAAGAATTCAGAGGAAAGGTGGGGAGGGGGGAGTGGGTGGGGAGAGGTTAATCAAAGAACTTATATGTTTTAGAAGCATAACCCATGGACAGAGACACTGGTATGGGGAAAGCCTGGGGGTGGGATGGATGCAGGGTAGAGGGGATCAATGGGAATAAAAAGGGGATATCTGTAATATTCTCAAAAATAAAGATAAAGAACTTAAAAAAAAAAAGAATTAAAAAAAGGATATTGGTGCTCTTTCCTTCACTTTCAACTTACAACTTCCATTAAATATTCTCATATTGAAAGCGTTCCCTTTGTTCTATATTATTTTTACTTTAAAAGGTTAAAGTCAATAAATATCATTTACATTAAGAAAATTACATAACTTTCAATACACATCTAAGTAGTTTGCTATGACTCTGTGTCCTTTCCTATTCAAATTATTCTTAATTTTCCTGGAGTATCTAATTCCCTTTTTATTTCCTTTGACTTGTCTATTTTTATCACTACCTTAAATGGTTCCAAATTCTCAAAGTTAGTCTCAAATATCAATTTTTACTGGATATTTATTTCTTGGAGGTGACATATCTGTAAGACCTTACTCAGCAGCGATCCTGGGACTTATTTTCCCTCTATCTTAAGTAAAAGTCACTATTTCCTAGAATCACTGTCATCTGGTCTTTTTATGACACCCTCATCTAGAGCACATTCTCTAGTAACTTCCTAAGAAAGGATATGTGGACAAGTCAATTTTCTAGGTCCTTACATACCTGGAAATGTTCTTTCTACTCTTACACTTCCACTGACAGTTTGAATGAGTATAAAATTCAATATTGAAAATAATTTCCCCTCAAATCATTAGGGATAGTGATTAATTATATTTTACCACCCACTTTTGGCTGTATGAAGACTGATATCAATCTGATATTTGTACCTTTATAGATGACCTAATTTTTCATCTGTAGGTATTCAAGATTAATTGCAAGATGATGTATTTAGCTGAATATCTTTCATATTCATTGTGCTGAGCACCTGTTCATTTCTTTCAGCCTAGAAGTTTGTAACTTTAATTCTGGTAAACTGTTTTACTGTCTTTGAAAACGTCCTTCAATGTATTTTCTCTAAGTTCTTTTCTGGAACTCCAACTAGTTAAATAATGAAATTCCTACACTGAGCCACCATATTCTTTTTTTTTTGACACATTCCTTCTCTTCAGTTTTGATTTACATTCTGCACTATTTCTTCAACTTTACCTTCCAAACTTCCACAGAACTTTACACTTTAACCATCATATTTTCTTAATTTCTACAGACTCATTTTTGGTATCTCATTATTCCTTTCACACAGCAGGGTATGTTGATGTTTTAACATTATACGTATTTTCTCAACTCTCTCTGAAAATACTAAATGTAGATTTTTTTCTCTTTTAATTTTTTTGTTTTCAATACTAACACTATTTATTCCAGAATTTCTGTTTGCTTGTTTTCATTGTATTTTTTCATACTGAAAGAATTCCTCATGTGTCTGATAATTCCTGAATACATATTAATGTTTAAGAATAAGGCCATAAAAAAAAAAAAAAAAAAAGAACGAAAACCCCACCATTCTAATGAGGTCAAGAACAAAATAATCTACATGACATACAGTAAGAACAAAACAGCCACACACATTGTTTGAATAATAAGGCCATAAGCAAATTAATTGGGAGTTTGGTGACTGGTGAGGTTTTATTTTTAGGATAACTGACTACCTGTCTCAAAGAGACAGCATTGCCAGAATGTAAAAAAAAAGGTAGCAATAGCATTTCCCACTCTACTCTTGGCCCTAAGGCTGGTAACTGGCCAAGTAAAGGAAAAACTGCAATTACCACCTTTATCTGCATCTTCCCAAAGTATCTCATTCCTTACTCTCTATTTCATACCTTGCATGTTCAAATTCTACACCTCTCTAGGATTCTGGGGGTAGGGAGGAAGGGCAGATGACTTCCTTCTATTTTTTAAGGCAGAAGATAATTCTGTTTTAATTGGTACCTGCAGTTTTAAAAAATGTTTTACAAATAAGTCATGAGTTGCTTAACAACAGGAATACGTTCGGAGAAATGAGTCAACAGGCGATTTTGGCATTGTGTGAACATCAGAATGCACATACACAAGCCTAGATGGTATAGCTGACTGCACACCTAGGCTATAAGGTATAGCCTATTGCTCCTAGGCTACAAGCCAGTACAGCATGTTACTGTAGTGAATACTATGGGCAACTGTAAGTATTTGTGTATCTAAACATAGCTACAAATAGAAAAGGTACAGTTAAAAGAATAAAAAATGGAACTCCTATATAGGGCACTCACTTTGGATGGAACTTGTAGAACTGGAAGTTGCTGTGAGTGAGTGAGTGGTGAGTGAGTGAATGTGAAGACCTACGACATTAGTGTACATTATTGTAGATATAAACACATTAGGCTACTCTAAATTAATTAAAAAATGTTTTTCTTTCATTAATAATAAATTAACCTTAGTTTACTATAACATTTTTACTTTACTATATAAACTTTTTAATTTTAACTTTTTAATTCTTGTAATAACACTTCACTTAAAACACAAACATGTGGTGCAGTTGTACAAAAATATTCTTTATATTCTTATTCTATATTTTTTGCATTTTTAAATTTTTTTTAATATTTATACTTTTCTGTTAAACTTAAGACACAGCCCAGCCAGTGCGGCTCAGTGGTTGAGCACTAACCTATGATCCAAGAGATCAAGGTCTGATTCCCAGTCAGGGCACATGCCCAGGTTGTGGGCTTGATCCCCGGTAGGGAGCATGCAGGAGGCAGCTGAACAATGACTCTCTCATCATTGATGTTTCTGTCTCTCTCCCTCCCCCGGCTTCCTCTCTCTGAAATCAATAAAGACATATTTCAAACAAAAACCAAAAAAACCCAACAAACTTAAGACACAAACATACAAATTAGCCTAGGCCTAAACAGGGTCAGGATCATCAATATCATTGTCTTCCACCTCCACATCTTGTCCCCCCTGTAAGGTCTTCAGGAGCAGTAGCACACATGGAGCTGTATTCTCCTATGATAACAATTCCTTCTTCTGGAACACCTCCTGAAAGACCTGTCTGAGTCTCTTCTTGAGGTCTCACTCTTTTCAGAAATATGTCCATGGCAGTTTCTTTTTTTCCTCATGGATTTGCTTGTAAGCAGATAATGCACCATGAACATTCCTTTCTATTAATGAAAACCTTGTGGTGTTGAGAGTTCAGGTTTTCAAACTTTTAAGAAGCCTGATGAGGTCTTCCAAAGCTTTTGCTAAATCCTGTACTGGGAATTTTTTTCCTGTTCTTCTGCATTTTTTTTTTTCTCTTTCCTCTTCTTTAGCTATACATTGCTTTTCCAGTTCCACCTCCTAATTAGTCAATTCTTCAGGAACCACCTCTAGGACTTCCTCAGTGTCATTCTCATGCACATCCTGGTTAAAGTTGTTTGCCATCTCAACCACAGCCTTGATGATTATTGCAACCTTTCTGCTAAGACACTAAGCAACAGGAATTTTTCAGCTCCATTATAATCTTATGAGGCCACCATCATACAAGGGTCTGTCATTGACCAAAACGTCATTATGTGGTGCATGACTGTGCATAAAAACAAATACAGGGTGGGGCAAAAGTAGGTTTACAATTGTTTGTATGGAAACTAATACAATAATTAATAAATATACGAATAAACTTTGGGTATTGCATACTCGCAACTGTAAACCTACTTTTGCCCCACTCTGTATATAAAAAAATATGATTTTCACAAAATAAAACTTGTCCTATGAGACGTACTCATATTTTCTATTGTGTTTTGTAATGTTGATAAAAACCCACCATTGTGATGTGAGTGCAATTTGAGGCACACAAAAAAACAAATTAAATTGTGACTTTCTCTGTCATGTTTCAATGACCACTCATCTAGGTTTACTGTCCCTCAGAAAACCGTTGAAATCTTTCATTTACTGATGACTCTTCTCTCTTTTCCTTTCACTGTATTTTTCTCTTATACTTCTTTACTATAATTTGAGTAGGATCTACGAGGGTAAAAAGGATAAACGCAAGTCCTCAGTCTTTGATCTTTAACTCAAAGTCCTCTACAAGTATTTTTTAATACCAGGAGTTTCCTAACCTCTTTCTGGCTAATTTAAGGTCCCTCTGCTAATTACAATGGCCCTAATTGATGTATTCTGGGAGTTACCATTACAGCTTGCCAAGGCAATCTGGGGAATTAAAAAGGAAAGGGGAAAAAACAAGGAAAGTGCTGGTAGTGACATAATTATCTATAAACAATTCCATTTAACAGTAAAACTAAAAATAAAATTGTGGTTAAATGTTCAAAATTAAACATGAATACTTAAATGAAGAAATGGCAATTTCTTTTTGAAGGAAGACTTTAGGAGCCTTCCGCAAATAACCAAAAAACAATTTTCAATTACCTCATGATAAGTAATATTTTTATAAGTAGTAAAGTGTACTTACAAGGCAAGGCTACTCAAAACATATTGTACGTGCTCACATTCATCTGGGAATGATGCACTGGCTGATGTAAAACAGGAAAGTGCAGTCTGAAGAACTTGAAGCTGTGGCAAAGGGACCTGCCATCTTCCAGCATAATCTTCAACCACCTGATAGGGTAGCAATCCAAAAAGTACATTATAGAAAATGTTCTCAACATGTCCAATTTAAAAATCTGAATAGCACAGTAGATAAATTAAAATATTAGTTAAGCATGAATACAAATGATGGGGGAGAAGGGTTCCTTACTGTTTATTTTCATGGTGTACATCTAAAAATAAAATTAACTATTATCTTTGAAAATGTGAAAAATATATTATATGAATGACTACTGTTCAGCTGCCAAATATTTACCAAACTTTGTAACACATACTCTTCACCTCCTATATCTAGCTTTTGTCAAAATACCAATTAATATTAAAATAGCTACACAGCAGAATTTAGTAATGAAGAAAAGTAAAAATGAGTATGCATTATTAGTATCTTTATTTTTAAGACTGAACTCTAAGCCTTCTGGCAACAAATGAGTATTAAAGGTATAGTGGCATGATGCTCTGACTATTCAAAGTTGAAACTGTACCATAATATGGAGAAAAGAGTTCAGAATATAATTAGTCTTGGCTCTGTCATTGGGTAGGTTATCTTCCTTCTCTATACATTACTTGTCTCACCATAAAATGGAAATACTAATGCTTATCTTGCATGTTTACTCTGAAGTTAAATTGAGATAATTTATGAGAAAACATTTTAGAACTATCAATTACTATAAAATATTTATATATACTATATCTATAAATCTATATAAAATTATTATTCATATACAAGACTGCTGTATTAAAACAATGTATTATATATATATTTTTTTTAATATATCTTTATTGATTTCAGAGAGAGGAAAGGAGAGGGAGAGAGAGAGACAGAAACATCAATGATGAGAGAGTCATTGATCGAGCCTGCAATCCGGGCATGTGCCCTGACTGGTAATCGAACCCCAATTGCCTGGATCCTAAGTCGACACTCAACCGCTGAGCCACGCCCGGCCGGGCATTATTTTAAAAATTTATCATATAAAATGGATTGGCAAACTATGGTCTACAAACCAAAATTGGCCTGCAACCTGTTTTCTGTACAACCCACAAGCTAAGAATGGATATTTTTAAATGGCTAAAAAAAATGTATTTTGTGATGTGTGAAAATCATATGAAATTCAAATTTCAATGTCCATAAAGTTTTACTGAAACATATCCAGGTTCATTCATTTATGTATTACCTATGGCTGCTTTCCTAATATAACAGCCAAATAGAATACTTGTGACAGAAATTATTTGGCTCACAAAGCCTAAAATATTTAATACATGCCGCTTTACAGAAAGTTTTCCAACTCTGATTTAAAAGCTAGGAAAACTAGTGCAGAGTAAAAAAGCCAAGAACACTCAGAGCTCAAGGACTTTTCATACTAATCACTTCCTGTTGGGAGACAATTTTCCATTGGTGTCTTGTATTTCTATAGTTTTTCAAAAAGAGGTTCTGGAGCCTTTATTCTTTCAAATATGTTTATAGGAAATGACCTTAAAAAGTAGAGATGATGTCTTCCTCCAGATCAGTGAGCCTGTTTACTAAGTCCAGTAATAATCATGATGTCATCTCCCTCTAGAGCAAAGGTCAGGCAGACATGCTGTCACACCACTATAAAAGATAAGGGTGCCCCGCCGGGCGTGGCTCAGCGGTTGAGCATCGACCTAGGATCCAGGAGATCAGGGTTCGATTCCCGGTCAGGGCACATGCCCGGGTTGCGGGCTAGGCAGCCAATCAATACCTCTCTCATCATTGATGTTTCTGTCTCTCTCTCTCCCTCTCCCTTCCTCTCTCTGAAATCAATAAAGATGTATTAAAAATAATAATAATAATAATAAAAGATAAGGGTTCTCTAAACTTTGGGTTCCTCGGTTGTGGTGAAAACCTACTTTGAGTGCAGGATCCACCTGAGCTACTCAAAACACCTTTGTGAGACTGAGGGGCAAGGAGGACCATCATAAACATGAAGCTCATGTTGCTTGCTGGGCCATGAGTAATCAAGTCCTTTATCTCTAATCCAGGAGTTTCTGCAAACATCCATGAAACTGTCACAGACTTAGATAAACTCTCAGACCCTTCACAGTTCTTTGACAATTCCAAATTGCAATATCAGGTAGCTAGCACATGTCTCCAATGTTTATAGGACCATGTAAGATAAAAAGGAAAGCCAGAGGATATTATCTCTGTGTACTTGTATCCCTTCCAGATCTTGTAGTCCTTACTAGCTAGAAAGAAAAAACTACTACTAACTCAGACTTTCCTAAACCACCACAGGCCAAAAAAATATGTTAGATACTAACAGTGGTTGCCTGGCTTTAAATTTTCTTTTCTTTACTAGAGGGTTTGACCGGTTTTACTGCCTCTTTTTGGCCACCACACCACCATTTTTGTATCACATAAAAAATAGGCACCTGACAGTCTCACATTTTTCCTGTTCCTAGTCCCAAATAGTTTGCCCTAATCCATATCTACTTACAACCTTATTCACTTTCTATTTATGGGCTGGATTTATCTCCTTGGAAGAGAAGCTTTCTACTTTTTCAACTTCTATTCTCATTAGAGCTTCTCTCATTAACCAACACTCAGCTACTAATACCCTGCCTGATTTTGCTGAGCCCAAATCTAACACAATAAAAGTCCTTGTGGGCAACACCTCCAATGTTTGCCACAATACCCTTGAAGAGACATAAACAAAATTGGCTGAAATTTACGTATCTTCTAACACTAATTAATGTCAGATACTGCTATTAACATAACACTATAACACCATTTTTCTTTTACATATTTTCCTTAAAATATGTAATACTATATACATTACATTGCCCTTTTACTTTGAATTTTTCTCCTGTGTTGTAAGTGCTATCATAAGCATTTGGCTAACGAGAGCTGATACTACAACATCATAATCTAAATGTGCTCTAGCTGAGCTGACCATAGTACAGTAAGCAACACATATTCCATTTTTCTTTTTCTTTTGTATTCTAATCAGTAACAGTCAGAATACTAGTAAAGTCGCTGCAAACAAACAAAGAAAGAGTTATTTACCTGGACTTTTACAATCAACTGTATTACTACACCTCTAAATTCTCTAAGAAAATGATCTAAGAAGCAGAGGAGCAAGATCAGCGGTCCATTAGGGATTGGTAGAAACCTTTTTTTTTTCCATTATGAAGGGCATAACATCACTGCAATGCAATTTACTATAAATTATAGAAACTATAAGAAAACTGCTAAAAGAAATCAGAGACAAAGCCAAAAGTATGCCACGACATAAGAGGAGTTGAAGAGAAGAGCAGAGCTATTGTCAAAGAAAGATGCTGGAAGGTTTCAATGATCCTACAGCACTTTCGCAGCACTCCCACGTAAGGAGCATATACACCCTGCTCTGTAAGGGATACAGCACATACTATATACTGCCATATCTTAATTTATTAAGGCAAATTATTGTGAGAATGAACACAGATTCATTCTCTGTCAAAACTGTCAAAACACAGGCTTAATATAAACCTATTAAGTTAAAATTACATTTATTATTTAGGAACATTAAAATACATCGTCCAAATTAGTATGGGCTGAAATGTGTCCCACCTAAAATCCATGTGTTGAAGTCTCAACCCCCAATGTAACTGTATTTGGAGATAGGACTTTTAGGAGGTAATTAAGGTTTAAATAATGTCATAAGGAAGGGGTCTTAATCAGATAGGATTGTGGGCCTTGTAAGAGGGGAAGAGGGCTCTCTCACTGAGGAAAGGCCATGGCAAGGCCCACAGAGAAGCCGGCTGTCTAAACCAGGAAGAGTCTTCACTAGAACCCAATGGCGCCCTGATCTCAAACTTCCAGCCATAAGAACTGTAAGAAAATAAACTTCTATTGTTCAAGCCACCAAATCTGTGGTATTTTCTTATGGCAACTGGAGCTGACTAATCTACAAATGTATAAAAAATAATACAAATGTAGCATTTTAAGAATCTCCAAAATATCACATAAGGTAATTAAAATATGGTTATGTTTCTTAACTGAGCTCTTCTTTTTTCTAACTTAACAATGAGGATTACCAAACACAAATTTGTCACTGAGCAAACAATCTTCTTTATTTTTAAATCCAGGTAATACTAGACTAGATCATTAACACAATATCAAGCATGACTTTATTTCTATTAGTTGGCCATTCACAACCCTGTTGTTTTCCTACCTGAAGTCTCCCATTCTCATCAACTTTTAATGTTTCAGACACCTCACAGTTCCCAGGTGTCAGTCAAGCTGTTCACTGTTAATTCATTGACTATTTATATAGTGAATCCATCTACTTTCTAAATCTGATTAACAAATCAGAAGACATATTACTATTACCTTCCATTGTAAGAGATTCAAAAAATGGCTAGTATACATGCCTGTATTAATTTGCTGAACAAAGATTAGTGCAATCTATGCACTGAGTAAATTTGCTAATTTTCTAAATATTTAAAATAAACACTGCAATAAACATTCAGTTTTCCCCCACCCATTTCAATAAGATTATGTTATTCATTGTAATGTAGCTATTATATATATATTAATATTTCCTAGTTCTGTCCCTGAGGGGACCTAGGAGCAATGATATTCCAATAGCAACATTTAGGACCCAAATCTTGGTTTCTAAACACTATTCTCCAAAAATAAAAAGAAACTTGGTGCAGAAAATAACCAAAGAACGTATATGCATATATGCATAGTCCGTGGGCACATACAATAGTGTAGTGAAGGCCTGGGGTGAGGCAGGAACTGGGTAGAGGGGGGCCAGGGGTGGAAAATGGGGGACATCTGTAATATGCTCAACAACAGATAAATTTTAAAAAAATAAAAAATAAACTTGGGCTCCTCAAGAACAAGGAGCCCTGGCTCCTCAAGCCCTCCTCTAGCAGGGATAGAACAGGGAAAATATAAGATGAAACTGGAACATTTTGCAGTACCAGAAAGTAACAAAACACTAAAGTGATGGGATATGAAAACACAGGAGGCAGCCCGAAAGGGCACCTAATGGCTAAACCTGGAAAATTTTGAGCAACAAAATAAGTGATGATAATATTGGGCTTTAATCCATGGAACCAGATAAATATATCCATGAGTCCACACTAACACAAATAACCAAATAAATAAATAAATGTTAGAGATGGGACAGCTCTTCCTCACAGTAGAATCCCAATAAATAGAGTAGAAAAGAAAAAGATTCACCATTAGGCAAATACACAGTAATCAATGTTGCAGGCAAAATCCTTGGATCAATGCTAATATTAGTGGGTGAAAGTTTGAGGAAATGCAAGAATTTGTAATCTCAAAGTATCTCCCCCAAGGCATTTATCAACTACAAAGAGGAAGATAGTAGCTTCAGGAGTAGTGAAATCCAATAGACACAAACTTAACCAAGTCATCAAGGTAAATATGACCAGTAAATAATAAAGCATATTATCATAAATCTCCTGATGTGATACACCAAGAAAGACACAATGGCATTTTTTGTGGTACTTTTGCCTAACGTGCATAAAACTCATTCCAATCATGAGAAATCATAAGACAAACTCGAACTGAATGATATTAAACAAGAAAATTGACCAGTACTCTTCAAATGTGTCAAGATCATGAAAGATGAGGGAAAACTGAAGAATTGTTACAGACTAGAAGAGGCTAAAGAGAAATAACAGCTAAATACAATGTTAGATCTAGAATAACATCCTGGAACAGAAAAAGCACTAGTAGAAAAACTGATAAATTTCTAATAATGTATATAATTTAGTGAATATTGCACCAATGTTATTTTCCTGTTCTTGACAACTGTACCATTTTCTATTAAGTATAAAGTTATCTCAATTTTTAAAAGTTATTTAAAAACAAAACTATTTTGTTCCAACCCTTTACCTCAAATTTCAATGTTCTCATTTATTTTCTGGAGGCTATTTTATAAAATAAGCACAATTCTACACATACTTTCCCTACTTTGTTTCCTGACTACTCATCAAGATTTACCCTTGCCTATGGGTATTTTTTAACAGTCAGATGAAAAACAAAGCAAGTAGGTTGGCAACACTGTAGAAAGAGTATAGGTTTTAGAATCAAACAGCCCTGGCTTTGTCATTTAATAGTTGTGTAATATTAGCACAGTTATTATACTTCTCAGTCTAAGTTTCCTATAAAATGAATTTAATATCACTTTAATCACAGAGCTATTGAAGAACTAAGTAAGATATATATTAAAATCTAGGGTAATTCCTGGCACATAACAAACAAGAGCAATTATTACCAGTATACTTTAAGAAAATGGAGAGGTTAAGCTTACTTTGGTGACTCGTTCATCGCATCAGTCCGAACTGTTTAATTACTTGTCTCCAAGTATGATTAATTACAACAAATTTTACTCATTTTTGGCAAGCAGACCAGCCACTCCCAAATAAAATCTATTCAAAAGCTACTGATGTATTTCAACTAGTTCAATACTTACTGACAAATTAAGCATAGCCTAGATACAGCAATACAAATAAAATGCTTCATGCCTGAACAGATATCTGAGGATTCTTCCCCCACACACACATTTTCCATTGAGAATCAAGATGATAAAGAAAAGCTCTATTTGAAAAAAGAAGAGTCACTTGTCATTTCACCTTTTCTATCAGGATAATCATATAAAGAAACTCTAAAATTAAAGCCATATTTTAAAAAAACAACAAGATGATTTAGAAGTCGATTCTAGTAAGTTCAGGTTGTTTGAAATCTGCAAAGAGCTAATCTTTAGTAGCAAGCAACCTAAAACCCAGTTCTTTTGGGCGCTCAAGAAAGCATATTCTTTGGTCAGCTCAATACTCAAGTTAATATTTCTATAAGATTAAGGTCTTTAATAGGTTCTGTAAATGTAGTAAGACTAAACCTTTAACAAAATGGAAAATGAAGTAACTAAGCATCTCCAAATCTTAATATTCCAATAATTTTATTATTAAAAGGAATCTTCATGATTATCTAGTCAAAACTACCAGCCATACATGGCAAGAATATCACTCCCAGAAGGCTCCAACTTCCTTTTTGAGTTCTCTGCATCCATATGGTGGTGTGAGGCAGGCAGATCTCCCATGGACTACCTGAGTATCTGCTTCACGTCCCAACTTTCCTCTGAAGTAGGTCCAAAGAAGTTAAGTGGTAGGCTCATTTTTAAAGGCTTTAGATAAATTTTGATCCCAAATTTTTCATTTGATTCCAAACTCACTAGGGAGAGTAATATATCAAGCACTTCCCTCATAAACATTAAAACTGACATATAGACAAGGGAAGCCCAAAATGTAAGCATAAGGAAATGTATCTGAACATCAAATCAAAATGTGGGGTGAACCTATCTGTTTGTGTGCCCGTAGCTAGTGGTATCCAGATGTGTGTGCATGATAGTATCTTAACTAGGGTGAGCCAAGCAGAACTCTGCCTCCAACTTCAATTTAGAATGGCCTGGCCACAGATGGTATTGCAGGTATGGCTGAGGCATTGATTATATTATTGATTTTTTTAAAATGTCTTACAGTCATATAGGTTTTAAGACACTGGTAGGTGGAAATTTTTTGTTCTGTTCCTTCTGTCTTGTTTTTCAACAATGATTCTAAGCCAGAGGATTAAACTGGAAAGTTCATCAAGTTCCACATGGTTCTTATAACACTAGTATGTGAATGTCTAGCCTTTAAATTGTTAGTTATCAGTCCTAGATTAGCTGATCTAATTCTGTCCCTCTCTTAATTTTGTACTCAAGGAGCAGCTCTTAGATTCATGTGACTTATTGCTTCTTGGCCTTTTGGCTAAGATCAAGTGTAGATTCATGTGACTTGTCCAAAGGCTTCTAGAGTCACTTTTATAATATGGTCTCAAGTAGTTTCTGAGATTGATAAAAACATAAACCTAATCAAAGCTGTAGATGTCAAGATTTTATCTGAATTCAACAAAGATGGCCAGTGGATTTTATCAAGTGAACGGATAAAGAAGGGCATATTATTATATAGGCGTAAGTCAGTTTCTTATGCAGAAGAAAAACTCAATGAAATTATAGCAAATCCAAAGACCAAATGGGAACTTTAAAAGGCCTATGCCTCAAACACTAACTTTAGGTACTGGGTTTGATCAGCCTAAAATAGAACTAAACTTGTTTTAAAAAGATGATATACTTACAATTAAAATAACAGTGGGAGAGTTAAAAAAAAAAAGGTTATGTTGAATAATACAGAAGAGAAGGGGTCCCTTAAGATAAGTTCACTCTAAGAACCTAGACTAGATAGATTTAAAAAAGAAATTTTTGTGTTCTTGAAGATGAAATTCGGGGGAGGGAAGGAGTATTTTAGTTGTTACTCATTAGGAAGGAAGGGTGACTGGTTCCAAAGCTACCTAACAGAGGAATAGAAGGTAACTGTAGGATAGAAATCTCAGAATGAACCAGAATGGAAATCTAACTATGGCAAGATGCTCTTTTAAAGAGGCTGGCTGGTGTGGCTCAGCAGTTGAGCATCAACCTATGATCCAGGAGATCGAGACTCAATTCCTGATCAGGGCACATGCCAGGGTTGCAGGTTTGATCCCCAGTAGGGGTCATGCAGGAGACAGCCAATCAATAACTCTCTCATCATTCATGTTTCTATCTGTGTCTCTCTCTCCCTCTTCCTTCCTCTCTTTGAAATGAAGATATATTTTTTAAAAGTAATTTAAAAAAATAAACAGAAAGTCCCTAACAGCAGCAAGTGAAAAACCACACCTTGAAAACTGAGACTGCTATATAAAGTAGCAAAGTTTGTACAAATTTGAATAAAAATAAACTGGAAGATTACTTTCAAATACGTGAAGCATTTCAGGTGCATTTCAAATTACTACAGATGCTCTTTGACTTACAGTGGAGTTACATCCAGTTAAATCCATTGTAAGTTGAAAATACTGTAAGTCAAAAGTGCATTTAATACGCCTAACCTACCAAACATCATAGCTTAGTCTAGCCTACCTTAAATGTGCTCAGGAACACTTATATTAACCCACAACTGGGCAAAAGCATCTACCACAGGCCTATTTTATAATAAAGTATTGAATACTTCATGTAATTTACTGAGTACTGTACTGAAAGTACACAATATCCAAAAGCACTGGCAACATAGGAGACTGTAGGGTTTCAGTTGTTCACCTTGTGACCACATGACTGACTGGAAGCTGTGGCCTGCTGCCACTGCCCAGCATCACAAGAGGGCTATCTTACCACATATCACTAGCCCAGGAAAAGATCAAAATTAAAAATTCAAAGTATGGTTTCCTACTGAATGCATATTGCTCTTGCACTGTCACATAGTTTAAAAATTGTAAGTGAAACCACTGTAAGTCAGGGACTGCCTATGGTTATTACAGAGGGCAGTGTATGGTATGGTGTGGTATCACAAAGCAAAGTGCCCAGGAACTCAAAGTTAGGCCTCTGGGTGTGACTAAGGAAATGCCCCACTGAAGAAAAAAAAAGGAGGTCAATCCTAGGTTTGATATTAAGCTGGCAAGATTTTCTTTAGTCAGGGAGATGAGAGTAGGCAAAAGCTGCTTGCTGATGAATGCTTTTTGATGAATTCAGAATTCCCTGACTTTCATCTCTGACATTACAGGAGATCTTATATGAGATAATTGAAGAATATTAAAACGTGGGCCTAAAAGCTAAGAGAAATGAAAAGGAAGACAGGAGAGTCCAACTTAAGAATAGGCTAAAAAAAACCACCAAAAAACAAAACAAAATGTAAACAAAAAAGTTATGTTTATCTGAAATGGTGTATCAAATTGTTACTGAAAGAAATGTGACAAAAAGGAATATTTACACTGTCAAAGAAGTAGAAAGAATTATGCAAGGCCTAGAACAGTTAAAAGCAGAATTTAAAAACAAAAAAACAAAAAACTAGCACTAGCGGCAGAAGAGATATTGCCTTCAGTGGGCTCCTTCAGAGCGGACATCAGAAACATTAAAAGCAGTTTTATTTTATGTACCTGCTTATGATTATCCAAATTATATAAATATGGGGCATAACAGGAGTGATTTTAGCTCAGTAGGCCTAAAATTTTCAGGGGGAATGGCAACAACCAAGGTAGTACAGGACTGAAAAGGTTGAGGGACAGACAAGGACAGAACAATGAGGATGTGGAGACTGTGCTTTGAGCTTTATACACTAGAAGTAAGTGATATACTCTTTGCAAGAGGCAGTATAGAAGCTGGAGCACTAAACAGAATCCATACTTGTTGCAGCACAGGAGTACCAGGACAACACAGAAGAAATGGAAATTAAAACCTTTTAACACGAAGGAAATCTAATGGAGGAAACATGAAGTAAGACATGGTGCCTGAGGCTGCCAGCCACGGAAATTTGTACACTTTTCAAGACAGAAATTCAGATACAACTTTCAAGGAAGTAGATAAATTTAGATGAAGTGGTCCCACCCCAAAAAAAATATGGCAAACATAAAGTGGCACAATTAACCACTTGATGAATTTTCCCAGTAAAACTGAAGTACAAATTATAGACTTTGGCAGCTGGCACATCTTACTGGCACCCTGGTGAGGTTGAAACCAAAATTGACTTGGTAACGTTTTCTGTGCCCCCACCTTCCCTAATATCACCAAAACCTATTGGCAATAATAATGTGAGTTAACTGTACTATGTACTTAAGTTCAAGGAATTACTAGTGTTTCTAAATCTAATGGGTACTAGGCTGGGTACAGTAATAAATGTTTATCCTACTGACCTTCCTGATTCTTAAAAAAGCAAGCTACAAAACAGACTGGGGTCAAATAATTCTCCTTTAGAGGTACAAAAGAAGCCACTCCCAATCAAAGGAAAACAACCCAAGCTACAGCTCCTGGAAAATCCCCAACTATAACCATAGAGGCATGTGACAAACCCATTGGCTCTGATTAAGCAATATCCTGGGAAGGGAGGAATTTGGGAACTTAACCTCTTTGGACTCTAGATTTTAATTTCGCTTTGTGAACTTGATAATGGCAGAAATTCATTTGGTCAAATTAGATAGACTATTACTTTTATTGATATTTGGTCCCCTGCCTCCAAATTAGAACCTGAACGGACATTTTAAACTTAAAAGCTATCATAGGTAAATTAACTCTCAAACACAGAAGCAGCATCTATTTAAAAGCCTTATACTCTAAGTACTGAAGTATTTCTAAAAAAAGGAAAGAAATTTTGAGTTCTATATGTTGATCAACTTCTTCATCAGTTACCTGAAAATACACTGGTATTAAATGGGGGTGAGTATCCTCAAGATTAATAAAAATGTTCATTATGGCTAATGATTAGCAATTTCTGTTCTTTTTATTTTTTTAGAATACATTACCTCTTCAAATCTGATAGTCAAAACTCCCATTTACTTAGATCCCGTCTACCATTTACTGTTAATACTACCACCATATTCCCAGACATTTACACTGGAAACCTAATGCAATTTCATAAAATTCTTTGTACCTTGTCTCCATATTCAACCAGATGCTAATTACTTCATTTCCATATTTCTTGAAACTGTTCCTGTATCTCTTATTTTCATTGCCACTACCCAGCCAGGCCCTCAATTGCTCATTTTCTGAAATACTCCAATCACTTTCCTTTTTTGTCTAGGCTCTCATTCTTTACCTCCTTTATTCTATCTTAAAACAATTTCTTAAGATTGATGATGTCACTGCTTTGCCCTTAAACCTGGAGATCTTCCTACAAATTAAAATTCCTAAGCCAAGATCTGGACCAGTCCATTTTTTAAATCTTAATACCCACAAATACTTTTCTGAATATATGTTCTAGTCCAGTGGTTCTATAGCTTTAGAATGCATCAGAATCATCTGGAAAGCTTATGAAAAACTCAGATTGCTGGGCCCCAGCCCAAGTGTCAGATTCTGCAGGTCTGGAGTGTGGCCAAGAATTTACATTGTTAATGGTATTTAGGTGATGCTCCAGCTGTTCGGGGGAATCATACTTTAAAGAATCACAACTCTAGACAATTAACGTACCCCCATTCATAAATACACCATGCCATCTACCTTTTCACAAGTTATCTTCTCTGCTTATAATGTCCTCCTACCCACACCACTTCCTTTTCCATGCCTACATCTTAATACTGACAATTCTTTCTTTTTTTTAATATATCTTTATTGATATCAGTGAGAGAAAGGGAGAGAGAGAGAGAGAGAGAGAGAAACATCAATGATGAGAGAGTCATCGATCAGCTGCCTCCTGCACACCCCTGAATGGGGATGGAGCCCGCATGTGCCCTGACCAGGAATCGAACCGCGATCTCCTGGATCCTAGGTCAATGCTCAACCGCTGAGCCATGCCCGGCCGGGCCACACTAACAATTCTTTAAGACTCAATTCAAATGTTATCTCATCCACTAAAACTTTCCCAAATTATCTCTATTGGAAGTACTGTAATCTCTCCAAGTGAACTTTCAGAGGAATCAGTATACACTATTTTAGTGGAACTAATCA